>NC_079891.1:31602596-31653154 GCF_024868665.1 Triplophysa rosa | reverse complement strand
GGCAGATGTAACGCGCTGTCCGGTATGGTGTCATTGAGCCATGTTTCTGTGAAACACAGCGCAGCGGAGTTGGAAAAATCTTTGTTTGTCCTGGTGAGTAAGAGTATTTCGTCCGTTTTGTTGGTAAGGGAGCGGACATTCGCCAGGTGTATACTCGGCAGCGGGGTCCTAAATCCGCGTCATCGGAGTCTGACGAGCGCACCCGCTCGCTTTCCCCGCTTGCGTCTTTTAGAGCGTTTGTACAGAGCTGCCGCTCCTCCGAGTAAAATGTCCAGTAAGACGTCTGAATTTTCAAAATTAGGGAAAAGATTGATAGAAGGGCATTGCTTAATGTTAAGCAATTCGTCCCTGGTAAAAGTGATTAAAGAAGAGTAGCTTAAAACAGGAAAAACGAACAAAAAAGACATAAGTACTAGAGCACTCCAAACCGAGGCAGCCATCCGCGGCGCCATCTTGGATCAGCTTTGGGAAAATCAGAAAATTTTATTGCTTAACTGAAAAAAAGAAAAACATATTGAGGCACAACCGGTATAATAATTTGATAAAAAAGGATCAGATCAAGGCACACACACAGCCAGAGAGATACATTTTGAAAATTATTGTTCAAAACATGTGGAGCAAGCTGGGCAGTTTGCAGACACACCTTCATCATTCATAAAAAAGCTCCGCCTCCGCCTCCACTGACAATGACTTTTCTAAACACAAGCACAATAACTGAAGATGAACCAACTATTCACAGGGCCGAATTAAAGCACATCTGCCAGGCAGCCCACCACCACAGGAAATCTAAAAATATTCCAGCAATGTAGGAGAGAAAAATGATTCCTACAGAAGCGCATCTGACAGAACAAAAGCCTCCCCCTCACGCACATGCATCAATCTGCCAGTTTTACCCATTCGAATGTAGCCTTCAATTTGCTCCTAATGTACGCAAAGCTGAGTGCGTGTTGTGCATGGGCAAACACTCAGACACTAGAAATCCGAATGAGTAGTTGTGGATACAACAAGAATGGCAGAGGAAAGGCAGGGGGAGGGAGAAAGACCTGCTGTCCTTGTCTATGGCTCTGTCAAGGTTCTCATTAACATGTGAAACTCATTTGTGCGTTCACCTGACTGAACAGCCCCCTACCAATCCCCCAAAAGCTCCTGTGCAAAAAAGCCACCGATCAATGCACAGATGGAGACAGCTGGACACACACAAACCCAACCACAAACAAGTGAGAGAAAAAACAATACAAAAGAGGGCAAACATGCAGATGCAATGACACTACTGGGGCAACCAATTTCTGAAAGCGTCTTTGACTTCCAATTAATCCCCAGGGCTGTATATATATGTTGCACATGCTACGAATAAATTTAATAGTGTAGTATGCGTGCGATACAGTTTGGCAGGTGCATTAGACAGAGCCGCTTGTTTGTGTGAAATGCGTTTGTCATTGTGCTTGTTTGTGTGTGAGGTTAACTAATTGCACCACAATTTGTTTTCGTTTTTGCACTTAAAACTTGTTTTCCGGCTGCAGAGTCCATTGATCTAGAACCCTATGGTCTGCGTGATGTGGGAAAACATGGAAGGAATCACGAAAGCGGAACTCTACTATTTAAATATGTCCTCGGTTTGTTCTGCGTGTCTATGAGTGAATGAGTTGCACACTTTAACATGTTACAAGCGTGACACTCGTGGATTTGTCTGTATCTTACTATACGAGGACATGAACTTCATCCACAGAGTTGCTCTAAGTTTATTTTAAGAGCATTTCACGGTTTAAGTGAAGTTACTGTCAAACACTGAAGCACAAGCATTTTCGTGACGACCTGCCAAATGTGCTTAATTTGAACGAGATGGAAAAAAATTAACTTGTAAATTTATAAACTGTAGTAACACTATTGTATACTTTAATATTTACTATAGTAAGGTTCATCACACAAGAACTTTACTACAGTTTACTGAAGTAAATACTATAGTATATAGTTTTTTTATGGACAAATGTATTTACTATTGTATAGTAAAGCATTGAAAATACAGAAAAAAACTAATTTGGTAAAAACAAAAAATTATATGGCCCTAATTTATCCATTTGTATAACGTTAATGTCCTTTTCAGTTATCTGTCTATTTATGTGACGACCATGTGTTTTTTAAAGTCCCCGTGAACCGGAAGTTGCGATCGTTTTTACTTCCGTATTCTGACACATTTCCAAGTGCAACAAACATCGACTGAGAAAAATAGTGGGCGGGGCTTGTGTTTTTCATTGCGATCTGATTGGATGTATAAAAACAGATGTTGCATCTTGAAATGAAACTAGCAGCAGACTGACAGTTGAAGGCGAGGAGTTAATGTCTCCGCCCTACCCAAGCCGTCTAACTGACATCATCTGAGACCACTATAGGGCGGAAGTGTATTTTCAGATTTTGATGAAAGATTATGAGAACAAATTAATTTTTAAAAGTGAATGGCCCACACTGATAACAGGGCTGTGCAAAAATATCGATACAGGTAACTATCGCAATATTTTTTTTTTCGATAGTGTATCGATAGTGATACCTCTACTATCGATATTTTTTTTTAAATCATGTCATATACATACGGCCAAAAGTAAGTGGAAGCAAGCATGGCGAAAAATATAAGAATGCTTTGAGCTCTCAGAGCTGATGTGTGGGTGTGCTTTGGTTTTCAAAATAAGTCATGGAGTAATGAGTTATATAAAATAATGCTATTTGTAGGCTTCGCAAGTCATGACACAAGTCACTTGGCTACTGCAGTGCATTAGACAAAAAGTTTATTAAGAAAAGTAACAATGACATTTATTGTGCTTTCACGGATATGACACCAGCGCATTTACAGCACAGATGAACCAGAGGTTTTATATTGCCCATGTTCATTATTTTAACTGTAATGCACCACAACAGCCACGTGACCCACCTTATTTCCCTGTGCTACCCACTTGAGGGGGTAGCACAGGGGAATCCACAGTTTGAGAACCCAAACCTCTGATCTAAAGGTCCATGCATCGCACATCATGTCCACTCTGCAGAGGTTAGGGATGTTTTTACACTTATCCTTACAGAAACCCTCGGTGGTGCACAGCATGTTGTATTTCTAGCTCTACTTTTTACATTTTCTATTTAAAGTATTGCAATATATCGCAAATGTGTATCGTATCGAAATACATAGCAATATATTGTATCGTGACCCATCTATCGTGATATGTATCGTATCGGGAGGCACTTGCCAATACACAGCCCTAACTGATAAGCTATTATAACAAACACTGCAATATTCCATGAAATAATAGGAATTATTTTTAATTTCACCAGGACTTTAAAGACCATAACAGACGTATACTTGTGCTACAAATGTTTGGCCCGTGCTACAAAACTTTAAACCTCTGCAGCACCGGTGCTATGTGCCACTTTTATTATTAAAGCATTTTATAATTATAATGCATGATGACATACCATGGTAATGAATGAGTCCGTTCTGCCCTAAAGAGGTTCTCTTTATTTCTAAGACATTGCAGAGCACTTCAAATAATAAAACACCTTTCAGATTAGGTGCAACTGCCAAAACACCTCATGCTGAAATCGACATCACATTAAGTCCTTTAAATGGTTTATCAAGTTTCAGTGCAGCACAGCTTCCCAAAAGGAGGTTCCAAGCAGGCCAAATCCATTGCAGTTTGTGAGATATGTGACACAGCCCATTGCTGTGAAGTAAGTGTTTTAGACCTAGAGGTCATACGAGTGAATTTTGTACAAATAATAGGCGGTAGCAAATATACCTTACAGTAGAGTTTAATGAAGGAGAAAATGCGTGTGCACAAGCGTGTCTGTTAAATCACACTCAGTCCTGCCAAACTCAACTCCATCATAGGGCACAATGACCGTACGCTGCAAAAACCTTATAAGTTTCAATGTCAAACACATGATGCAAAGCACCCAAAAAACTCTACACTTCATTAGGGCTCGAACGATTCTTCGAGTAATTCGAATACAAAAAATCATCTTTGTTTAATCCATTTTACTATAGTACACACGGAGTACCGCGTTTCCCCACGGACCATGATTACTAACGCACAGCCCGCAAAACTCTGGACATGTTATGTAAACCAGGGTTTTTCCTGCCTCAAAATGAGGCGGAGGTGGTGCCATCCTGATCTTGTACACACACACGTACTACCGTACCTTTGGTTAAGTGACTTAACCAAAGTGACTTTGACATATTAAAAGTTGTAATAAAATTAGATGAAAATGACAATTAGTAATTTATATAAAACTATTTTTAAAAAATTATTCAACAAAACAGAATTTTTTTTTAATCAAATAAAGCTTTTCTTTCATTTTCAACTAACTTTTCAGCCCACAATAGCCAACTGAATTAACCAGTCTTACTAAATGAGCAAAGCTCATTCATATCTTGCTTTCTCTGTTGTTCATTTTAAATGATTCAGTCATCTCTTATATTTGCTAGTGACTGAAAAGTTCTATAGTTTAAATGAATCGGTTCAAATGAGTCATTCGTGTGCGAGTCGTTCTGACACAATGTGCGTTCATACTGGCGAACTCGCTGTGTACAGTATACGCTGATTCAACGATCCAACTGCACAGCTAAAGACATTACAATGATGTACGTCATGTTAATTTAAGAAATTTGAAAAAAAAAATTTAAATGTACTTGGATGCGAAACACAGCTAGCTCTTGATCTGCAACTCTTTTTAGCTAACAAAACAGCGCCTCCACTGTGGCATAATGCCGCAACTGCAGTTACAAATGACAGTCCGTTAAATGCAAGCAGAATTTCTTGTGAAGTCACCCGACATAATTTTGGCAAGAGTCTGAGGCGGCACGACATTTGTCAGAGGTGGCCGCCTCCAATTTCTCTATGCAGGAAAAACCCTGTAAACACAGAAGACGCTGCAGAATAAATGACAGAAAAAT
This sequence comes from Triplophysa rosa, assembly GCF_024868665.1. Taxonomy (NCBI): domain Eukaryota; kingdom Metazoa; phylum Chordata; class Actinopteri; order Cypriniformes; family Nemacheilidae; genus Triplophysa; species Triplophysa rosa. The sequence goes on along the minus strand of NC_079891.1, from coordinate 31,648,218 downwards.
CTACGCGAGACTGCGACAAACAGTCTGTGTGTGTACGTGTGTGTGCATTAGAATGATGAGAGAACATTGTGCTTGGTACGTTCCTTATCTTTAAACTGAACTTTTAGGACTTCAGCCTGCAAAGTTTATCCTGTCTGACTAGCGTGCATCACAGTACGTATTATGTCCAAAGGCTGAAAGCGGTCTTTGTGGCTTTTTAAACATGCGTGCCTAACAGGGCTGTACAGTGCGACATATAACTTTATGTATTTACCAGTGTAGCACGCATACGATACAGTTTGGTACGTGCATTAAACAAAGCCGCTTGTTTGTGTGAAGTGAGTTTGTCATTGTGCTTGTTTCTGTGACGTTATGGCGCACCGCTATCTTACTTAGTTTTAGTCTATTTTGCGAGTGAAACTTGTTGTCCGGCTGCATTGAGTCCATATAACTAGATGCGGACTTGTGGCCGCCGAATCCTGTTATTTAAACATGCCACTGATCTGCGTGTCTGAGTGAATGAACTGCGTGCAACACACGTGATTCTCATGGATTTGTCCGCCTGTATGAGGACATGAACACATGAACTTCGTCTCCAGAGTAATATGGCAATGGAATGTACTAAATGAGTTTAGTTTTCACAGATATAATGAATGCAATTTCAGCAATAAATATGTAAATTTTTCTAAAAAGGAAACAAATTAGTTGTCCATATAAAAAATTATTTTCTCTTATATATTTAGTATTGCTCTTTAATAAAGAAAAAGTACTTATTATCAGAATACTCAATTAATCGATGGAATAATTTGTAGAATACTCGATTACTAAAATAATCGATAGCTACAGCCCTACACTTCATTTAACTAAGGCTTCATTTCTTGTTGTCTGCTGTAAATTATTGCACGCATCCATCAAAATCACATGAATTTCTCTAACATCAACATCCTAGCAATAGACACACCCACCCAAACAATGACTAAAGTGATCACAATCCCATACAAACTACTACGTATGACAGACTGTTTATAACCCACTTTGTAGTGTATGAACAGTTCTTACCATGGTAGGAATATGATTTATTACCTTACTCTACAGTATACAGCAGTGTCTTGTTATAAAAGCATAAACAAACCCTCAAATACTCTCTCAAATACAAAAGGCTCTAATATTCCAGTCATCTTAAGATCTTTATAGAGATATGATGGCCGTTTGGTGTTGCTAATGGTTACCGTTAGGGGTGGAATGGTTCACAAAATCCACGGTTGGGTTCGTATTACGGTTCTGTGGTCACGGTTTTTGGTTTGATTCAGTATACATAGTTAATGTTTTTTTCTCTTTTAACAGTCTAGAAATACCATTCATCAGCACAAAATATTTAGCCTTATAATCCACCCATCCATGTTTGAGGTCAATATGCACTATACACGTGCTTGCGCTTGTAGTTTGACCTCCTGCGGCACCACACGGACCACATGACAGTGCCGCGAGAGTGATTTGTGAGTAGACGACTCCGGGTGGCTCCTGGTGCTGTGATGTTGCGGGCTGATCGGTCTGTGCAGCGCCGCATGAAGTCCAAAAAGCCTAACTGTGAGCAGAGTGTTAGTCAATGCAATGAAGAAAACAGGCAAGGCAACTATGCTGCTAACTTTTGCCACCGTCTGTGCCAAATGAAAAAAAAGCATTTTGCGCTGCGCATGACCAGACCGAACAATACACGCACGTCTCGAACCGTGACAAGTGAATTGAATGCAGTTACGGATTTTTTCATGAACCGTTCCATCCCTAGTTACCGTTCAAGTCCTGTAAATCTCTCTACATCACAGCAATTTTAAGATCATCTTATGCCACGCTAGCGCAGTCAGGACAAAGAAACTAACACGGATTACATCCCAGACAGATAATCAATGTCCGGAGCCATTCTGTACTCATGTCACCAGTATTTTCTCCATTCCTTACATCCATATGAGGAAGGAAAACAAACAGCCCCTCTGTAAATGTACCCTTTAAGCCCATCAAAATCTGCTTGAAATTAAATGTAATGTTAATTTCATTAATTGACCTCAGTTTCCTTGGAGAAAATTAAAATGAAAGAATATAATGTGATGTTGTACATTTCTGCAATTTAAAACAAGAACATGAACTGATGTCTGAATGGTACATGATGTACTAAGACCACAGGTGTTCCATTTAAACCCACTGTCCCAAATCGCACACTTGTGCACTATTCTACACCATTTTGTAGTATTAATAGTGTGAGTAGTGCGTTCACATTTAAAATCCTCAAAAAAGAAGTGCACTTTAAGTACCCGGATGATGCACTTTTTCAACCGAAAATATGAAGTGTGGACACTTCACGCACTCAACGGTCGCAGTTTAGCTTATGTAGCGGAAGGGAGGCGGGGCTATCAGAAGCTGCTCGAGCAAAACTCTCCTGCAGAGTGATAACGCTTCAATCTGATGATGACTAAAGTAATGTTGGGCAAAACAGATGAAAACTACATTAATTATACAATGTTCAAGTTGATTTTATTCACACGCATTGTGCCGTACGATTGACGTCATTTGCACTCGTCTGGGAAACCGATATGCTTCCGGTTAGTATAAAACAGTTTAGTATTCCATTTGGGACAATACTACCCATCTAAACTTCATACACTACATGGTTGAGTGCATAGTGCATAGTTTAAGTGCATAGTATGTCATTTGGGACACAGCTTAAGAGTTTATTTTACCAGCATTTTACTGTTTGAGTGAAGCTATCGTCATAAAAATATTAACTCGGGCGTCTTTCCGACAAGCCGTCAAAATAAAAGTCCAGTTAAACTGAACACTCAGACGAAAGAATACTGTATTGTCCTATAGCATTTGCTATAGAAAATTGTAGTGCCCTTGTAGTAAACACATAGTATACTATAGTAAAGTTCAAAAACACTATAGTATCTAGGAATTTTACTGCAGCTTACTATAGTAAATTCTAGGGGTGGGCGGAATGACCAAAAATCTATTTCACGGAATGAGTCATTTTATTTCACGGTAAAGATATATTTCATGGTAACAATTTCCTATTATAATTCTATATCTTATACCTCATTTTAATTAATTAATTTATTACAGTTCATTTACTGTAAATGCTCACCATTATGTAGGCAAGTTATTAAAATGTACTTCTTAAGTTAAGTTCTGATAATCAGATTTATTATGATATAGCCAGAAGATAAATATAAACAAACTTGTATACAGTAGGAAGATAGACAACATGTATAACAATGAAGTCTGAATATATGCACAAACAATGAGAATACATTATGACTGGTGTTCTGAAATACGTGAGAATGAGCTTTTTTCATATGCATGCGCAGATCCCTGCACCCCTTCACGAGTACTGCGGGTGAGAGAGAACGCGCCGGACTGGAGCGGATCACGAAACTAAAGACTGAAAGAGGTCAACAGAATATTTGATTTGTTCATGTGTTATGGGTAGATTAATTCACATGTTTTTTTTTCATCATAACGGCCAACTTGCAGAGCGCCAAGTTAAAGGGACAATATGGTGTTTTTAGGAGGATCTATTGACAGAAATGCAATATAATAAACAAACCTATTTCTTCAGAGCTGTATAAAGACCTTACGTAATGAACCATTATGTTTGTAATAAATTAGAATAAGCTGTTTATATCTACAGACAGAGCGGGCCTATATACATTGAATTCGCCGCCATGTTTTGTACAGCAGCCCTAAACGGACAAACAACTCTACAAAGCGCGTTTCCTCTTCCTCTCCCCTGCGGTATCGTGGTGAATTGGATCGCGGGATGATCCATGATCCGTACGGATCGTGCTCTCCGGTGCGGAACGCATGTGACCCACGGATTAACTGAAAGTTTATTCATCATTGAGTAAAAGAGTAAAACGCGCTCTCCAGTTTCAGCTCCAACGCGCTCTCTCTCTCCCTCTCCAGTATCTGGACGAGTACAATATTAAAGCGGTTCCCAATAAACAATGACGCTCAAAACTGCTCCGTCACACAGCTAACATTACAACAACAACATATCTTGGTTCTAACAAACAGAAAAAACAATGTTACTCACATACTGATCCGAATCAAAGCAACATCCTCGGGGGTGATTTTTAGACGATCTTTCTCTCCAACGTCTCTCTCTGCTGGAAAGTATCTCCATAGATATCTATGAGTATCTCTGCTAAAAGCCTTAGTACCGCGGGTCCTAACGCATCTGCTGGAAAGTCTTTATAATATTAACGCAGGTCCTAGCTCCTGCCTGACTTTTATCCTTCTTTTTAAACGTAAAATCCACAAACCTTTTATTTTATGTAATACATAAGTCATAGCTCTTTCTACAGTCTTTCTAATGCCCGCAAAATCTCTTCCCTGCGTCAACATGAGAACATCATCTTTTTGTACTGTGGTGGCCACCGTCGTGTTTGGACTGAGCGATTCGTGGCAAATCTATAATACAACGCTAGTGGCCGCTGTTAATTAAGAACTGCTCCTTTAACCACGCCTACTTATTTACATTCCACGGAATAGAAAAATCTCTTACTGTTGACATTTTATTCTGTGGTAACGGCATATTCCATCATACCGCCCAGCCCTAGTAAATATTGTAATATACTACAGTAATTTATGTGGACAAATATACCACTATTGTATAGTAAAAAGATGAAAAACGCAGAACTTATAAATAAATAAATTTAGGTCAACTAAAAATTATATGGCCCTAATTAATCCATCTGTATGTAACATTAATGTCATTTGTCAGTTACCTGCCTATTCATGTGATGAACTGCACTTGCATTTTTTTTATGATAACAACAGACGTTTTATACTTGTGCTACAACTGTTTGACCTGTGTTACAAAACTTTAAGCCTCTGTAGCACTATTGCTATGTAAAAGTTTTGTTCTATAGCAATCACAGACAGTACAACCAACTTCAGACAGAAGTAAAATGCTTAGAAGCTAACTTGAGCACTCAGAATCTAAAACAACCATCTTTTATATCTTGTCCGAAGGACAACCACATGACAATGCTTAATGTCAAGCCCTGCCACTGAATGATAAACTGATTTATTAACTTTATTTATTAGTTTAAGCTGGAGACACTGATGAAACATTTTCACATTTAAAACATAACATAATTCTTAAACATTCTCATTGCTAACAGAATTATTATGTAATCACATCCTACAAATACACCTTATTCAAGCAGAGAGAGGTTAAAGGGAAAGATCTGCTGTTCATAACCTACTTGAGGACTCTTCAAAATTATACTGTTTAACCCTCAATGTGAATCAAGGTTTTACACTTTGTCCTTTCATGTGAACTACATTGCAGATATTCACCCAGAAATAAAACTACAGTATAGAAACTGACAGCACATACTTTGTATTGGGTTGCACTATTCAAAACACTTAATTGTGTTCAAAAATCTGAAGTGTACATGGTTGCCATGCATGATGCTTGGTGTCAAGCCAGTCCAACTCATGTGAAAAGAAATGAAAAATAATCATATGTATACGTTAAAGAGTACATATTACGAGATCGTGTAAATTACATTTCATGCTGTGTGTAATGTTGCCATGTGTGAATGTAAGCAGTCTGCCAAGTTGTAAAGCCGAAGGTGAATGAATAACAAAATTATTGGCTTGGAAAAAAGGGAGTCAACTCTGAATCACGCAAACGAGTTGTGCCGTCTTCAAGGGGCAGTCGTAGCCTAATGGTTAGAGAGTCGGACTCGTGACCAGAAGGTTGCCGGTTCGATTCCCAGGGCCGGCGGGTAACGACTGAGGTGCCCTTGAGCAAAGGCACCTTACCCCTACTTGCTCCCCGGGCGCTGCAGTGATAGCTGCCCACTGCTCCGGGTGTACGTGTGTTCACCACTTGCTGCGCGTGTGTTCACTACTCTCTGGATGGGTTAAATGCAGAGGTTACATTTCGGGTATGGGTCACCATATCTGACTAATAGGTCACTTTCAATTTAGGAGTTGTTTGAGAAAGAGAAGATTCTGTAATTTAATGCAGCTTGGAGAACTGCATTTAAGGAAATTTGGGGAAATTGTAATGTTCAATCATTTATGTAATGAAAATAAAAAAATGTGTATTGAAGACAAGTTGGGTTTTATATACAGTATACTGTCAATTATAGTTTGTGGATAGAAAATCGGAATCGGCAAAAATCGGAATCGGCAGGCTTCTCTTGTAGGGCTGTGCGATTTGGGGAAAATATCGCGCGAGTATAACAGGCTGTATGTGCTTCAAATTTAAACGGCGAGACACGGATGACACGCCGCACGGGGCAGAGACGCGCGAGTATGACAGCCTGTGTGTCCGCGCGTCAAGTTTAAACAGTTCCTCCGCGAGACGTGGGAAACGTGAAACGCAGGGCAGAGACGCGCGAGTAATCTCTCCCTCTCCCTCTCCCTGTCTGGAGCCCTGCAATCACCTTTCTCCTTTGGCTGAATAAGAACTGAACGTCAGAGGCTACTAGTTCATTGACGTTGGATTTTCACACGTCCCCAGAATGACCGCCCGAGGAACTTTACTTCAACCCTGGAGCTTTCAACTGTGAAAGGGCAACACGAGACTCCCATCCCTCTTACTGCTGACTCTTACACAAAAAGCTCTCATCAGGACCAGCCCACTTAATGTCCTATATACAGACATGCACGCTCTCATAACCCCCCCAAAGCTATGAGATTTTCTATCTATACATCCATGCCCCCGGTTTGACTCCGGCCCCCCTCCCACACCCCACATATGCCCTGGCAATGACCCTCTATTAGAGGAAAAGCATTTAAGCGAGTCTGCGATCATGTTTAAATGGAGGAGTGTGAGACAGTCATTCGTGTGTTGACTGCTCATAATCCACCTCCATATCGGGGTCGCAGCCAGTGCTCAACCATTTGTTTTGCTTCTCTTCCTCACTGCACTACAGTATAACCCTCAATGATCCTTTATAGGCTGTATGGGAACAGTTAGCAAGGCACTACTGCTTTAAATGGCCAAGCCGGGAACGCACTTCTACAAAATCAGATGTAAACAGCAGCTTATGAAAAACAAGCGCATTTCCCTACTTACAGTAGACAATCTGAGTTCAAACAGCTTTGTCATTTTTGCAAAGACCTAAACAAATAAGTTCAATGATGTTGACCACAAAGCTGCTGCTCGCCAACATTTTGGCAGAGCAAAGAGAGTAAAATAACCAAATACAAAACAATCGCCGTCTATCACTTTCGCCATCTACGAGTTGCCATGCACAGAGCCAACTGAAGTAAAAACTGGCTTTACTGAATATATATAAAAAATTAACTTGGGAGTTTAAGTTTATACAAGGAACTGAAACAGAATAGATGACCTAAATCAAAATAAGAACAGTATTTTTTTATTTACCTAGGCTAAGTGATACGCACAACTCAAAAAACAAACCATCTACTAAAGAAAACATCTATCTGGCCCAAACATGTCTTAACTTTTAGTAAAAGCCACCAAATACCAGAATATTAAAAAGTTTTGTCTCCAAAGCACCATGTCAACACATATAATACTCCTTGCAGAAAAACACTGTCAAAACAAAAACATTGTGACAGGTTAAGTTCAACCAACACAATGAGAATAGCTCATCCCTGTTTGTTATAAACATGCAAGAAGAAAAGTGAAAAGTGACAAAGTTTTGGACAATGTTTACCGATAGCGTGATTAGAAAATATTAAGTTGCCGTTTTTAACAATAATGATTGTTTGGCCTTTACTGAATTTGTCATGTTCTTAAAGAGAACGATATTAACGATAATGTCTAGCTTCCGTTATTCCTCAGTTGAGCTTGAAGAGGCTTGAGGCTTGTTTAACAAAGGTTGTTGTTTGTATCCACAGACGTTTTAAAACTACAAATTTTAGTGTTGTAATGGTAATACCGCAATTTTTGCTTAAGGTTATCATACCGCCAAAATCTCATTTCAAATCTCACATACGTGGTATAAGTGTTGTCACGATACTGGAATTTCTAAATTCGATACAACCCTAGAAAAGATCTGCATTCAATATAAAGGGGGGGGGGGGGTTGGGTTAGGGCTGCCATAACATTAAGGCCCTAAATTTTTTTCTTTTTATTAAAAGTTAAATTGAACAAGACTAGACAATGAGGTATATTTTTACATTATTTATTCATTGGTAATCTAATGTTTATTTTACTTATACATTTACTATTTAAAATCAAAGTTGTATTTGCCAATATTAATGGACCAGAGCATAAATAAATAGTTGTATAAAAAAGATTAATAAATACCTGAACAAATGTATTGCTCATTCATTGTTTGTTAATACATTTATATTACATTACCACATTTTTATTTGGCTTTTATTCACATATAATCATTGATCAGCGCTAGGGCTGGGTGATAAATCGTGCAATTCTTATGCTCAGTTTCCTAAATGAATTACGGTTAAATGCCGCAACATCCGAAAGCCAGAGGGTGCTCTCGCGCAGAAACTCTGAATACGGGACACAGAAGAAGAACGATTTACACACACAGTTGCAGGAAATGACAACATTTTAACATTGAAAACGTTTGACCGGAGCCAATGAGACGAGTGGGTAAAATCATTGTTCAACGCACATACAGACGTGCTCAAATTTGTTGGTACACCTCCACAAAAAACGAAGAATGCACAATTTTCTCTGAAATAACTTGAAACTGACAAAAGTAATTGGCATCCACCATTGTTTATTCCATATTTAATAGAAATCAGACTTTACTGTTGATTTTTTATTCAACATAATATTAATATGAGACGAGTGGATGAAATCATCGATGAGCGCACATACATAGAGCGCTATGGTAAACACTGAAAGTCCAAACGTGCCTCACACGTGAATAGGCCTGTCGCGATAGCAACTTTTTGTTTGGCATTAATTACATCAGAAATAATTGCGATAGTTGATATTATTGTCAATTTAGAAATATGTTATGCCACTGATTAAGTAATGATATAATATTGTAAGTACAAAGATCATTTAATATAATATTTGTATGTCATAATGTGGCTGTTTAAAATACACTTGCCCAATTGAGCAATGAAAAACAATGTCTCTTTATCTGGAACGACTTTTCCATTCGTGAAGTGCCTTTCAAAGGAACAAAAACGCTGTTTGAAATTCGTCTAAAGGCTAAAATACACTAAAAGACTTTTGCTCAGATTTTGCCCAGATTTTCAGTCTGGACTTGTTGCAGAAAGTCTGTGCCAGTCTGCAGATTTTATCAGTTAGTGTGTGTCTATCTGAAACTTTCAAAAAGTCTGCAAGTGTAGGATGTCTATTTAAAAACAAATCTGTTCAGACTTTAAAAGTCTTGTATTGTATTGTATTGTATTCCAGCCATAGGGTTGTCCAGTAAACCGGTTCTGGAAATTTACCGGAACATGTTGGATTTCAATCGGTTCAATACCAGAATTTTGCTTGTTTCAGTACTTGAAACACTGCTGTTCCAAAGTTCACCGCTATGCGACAATATGCCACAGAACTGACGCAGAACCGGCAACATAGAAGAACAAGATGAATCGCTCTACAAGCACTTTTGCAACCATTTGAACTGAGACACTGTGAGTGATTTATTACAAATTCGACTCTTTCTACTTTTGCTGAGAGATCTTTAGATTGTTTTACAGTGTAACGCAGGGCTCTAGACTAACTTTTTTTCTTAGGTGCACCAACACAAAAGTTAGGTGCACCCAAATTTTCGACCGCATCGCATTTAACACCGCAGTTTTACAAGTTCACTTGTTTTTAAAATCGCTGTCCATATAGGCAATATTGACTTATAAATGATTAACTAACAATCTGGTCAACAATTCTACAAGAAAGCAGGGCTCTAGACTAACATTTGAGAGAGGTGGCACTGGTGCTACAAAGTTAGGAGGGTGCGACCAAATTGGTCGCACTCTAGAGCCCTGTAACGTATATTGTACATGCTGCGATGCGTCTTTACATCCCCATTCAACGGCATACATAGCATATATAACGTTATCTCTGTTCCAGACATCTCAGTTAGCCTACTAATCATCATGAAGTTCTCTTTTGCGTCTTGTATATGTTCTTATACTGTCAAATACACACTGTTATGTCAAAAACACAAAAGGTTCACATACGCACAGTACGTTGTGTTTTAAATGTATATCCGCATCAAAAAATTGCCTTAAAGTGACAGTAACCTAATAAATTTGTGTCACTTATTAAAGAGAAAATTTTACTTTTGTAGCTTTATTTAGAGTCATTGCATATTTATTTTATACAGTGAAGACTGTGCAGTGTTTTATTTGAATTGATCATTCAGTTCATCTTCAGTGCTACTGTTAAATAGACCTACTTGAAACATTTAATTGTTGTTCAAAATTTAATTGTTCATATTTGTGGGATTATGATGATAAGTCTATATAACCAAAGCATTTTTCAGTAATACAGTGTAAAACCCATTGCACATTGAGTCCGAAATTTGCGTCCGAAATTTCCACACGTTAAAAAATAAATACGACCTCACGTTGTGTCAATCACATTTACACACTGCCTCCGATATTTTCGTCCGTCATAAAAAAATTCGGACCGGGTTCGATTTTCTGCGTTTTTCGCATCCGTCAAGCATTTTGAGTGGCCTTTTTTAACAATTCAGAGACACCATACAAACGCGAGCCAAATATGAAAAAACGCATACGAAAATTTCGGACTGTATGTGCAAAGACCTTTAAAGTGTAAAATAAAATGGTGCTAGACATGTGCCCGGTTAACCGCGGTTACCACCAAATCCTGCTGAAACTGAGCTGGCTGCGATAATGCAAGGTATCATTTATTTTATTGATGTGTAGCTTGTCCGTGAAGCACGGCTCTGGGATCAGTAGAAATGCTGCTCGATCTAAAAGCAGTGCGACTTTGAGTTGCTTATAACGTGCATTTGAAAAAGCAACACCCGTCAAACATGATCATTATAAATATACTTTATTATCATAAAAATACCTGAGGAGGCTTGAGGATCGGTGATAAAAACATGTCCTTAGGCATTTCCTACTACTACGTGTGTTATGGTCTTCTTCTGCAGTGCGTATTTGGAGTTTCTGCACGAGAGCGCCCTCTGGCTTTCAGATGCAGCAGCATTTTACCGTACTTCACTCACAAGTTGTGCATAAATCACGTGATATATATTTTCGGTTAACCGGGCATATGTCTAAATGGTGCTATATAAAATATAAAAAGAATATATAAATAAGCAGTTAGAGCAGTTTCATGCAGTCTTCTTAATATTTTTTCAAATAATTTATTTTGGGGCTGGTTATTGATCACCTATGGTACCGATGTGGTACCGATATTAGATTCTGGTACCGTACCGAATCCAAAATGTTGATATCGAGCACACACTAATTCATACATGTGACAAGTCACATATAACTTAACTGTCTGTAAGACCACTCCCAAGCTCCAAATCCTGCTTTTGTTTTAATCAGTTGTGTTGCTGTTTTCGTTACCTCCGTATTTAAAGAGTAGAGCGTCTTGTTCAGGCACTCCTTTGTTTTCATATCTTAGTGAGAGGTTTGCGGCTTTGACATCAGTCGATTACTATTCCGAACTGGCTTTATTCATAAAGATAACACAGTATAACTCGAGTGTTTGACTCGGAGGTCGCGTTAAATGAAAATTCTCCGTCATTGACGAAATTTTTATACCAGTGACGGAAAAATCTGAAGACCGTCCGTCATTTTGACGGATTGCAATGAGGGCAGTTTGTAGTTCCCCTTTTTGTCAAGTTGGTAGCATCCAATCATTTCCTTTCATCAGAACGTGATCGTAGGGTACGTTTTCCAATCATTACTCATAAGCGCCTCGTCCATTCAGGAAAACCCACGCGGGATCAGCGGAGACTTGCGGTGCGGAGCCAGGGGCGTGTATAAACAAGGCGACTATGACAGCCACAGTCTAATTTGTTTCACCATAGTTCCAAAATGAACTGAAAATCTTATTGCACTTTTTATAATAACACAGCGATCTCTAACGTTGTCTGTGAATCTGATTCTGCAAAGCATGCATCTGTCATGAAACCCGGTCTCATCAATCTGCGTATAAATAACACGAGTTTACGTTTTCCGTGTAATGACCCTCTCATCCCGTGCTCTCTTACACACACAGGCGCGTACGCACAAAACAGTTGTTTACAGACTTTTTTCCTTCAGAGAGCGATAAGCTTTAACCTTCAGTGAGTGGAAAAATGTCTCTCTGCGTCTTCTTCGTTCATGACCTAACAGCAGCTTAAAGTTACTTGTAAGTGAATGATTATAAAACAGCGTTTACAAGCACCTGTCATTGTTACTGACTGGACATATGAACATTTGTCTATAATTAGTATTTTATGTCTGACAACAGAAACATTAAATATGAAAACGACGTCAGCTTTATTGGGCATTAACATACAGTAAGTTCAAAGAACGTGTACGTCGCAATGACGTCACAAACATGCTAATTAGCACGTAATATCAACTTGCACCATGGTGACCGACGCAGCTTGTCTTTCTCTTGGTCTTTCCGTGCAGCGACCGGCAGAAAACAACAGCACATTCAACTGACCGAACAAAACAGCGTTTCCAAAATTCTGTCACTGTTACTGACTGCCTGGGCATATGAACATGAACGTTCATGCTAAAGCCTACATCGCATGATACTGTTATAACGCGTATTTTCCATTATTATCAATTATCGTCTGGTATCGGTCTGTTGTAACCGACATCGCGATATTTGCGAGACATCGGCGATATACAATAACATCGTCACATCGCCCAGCACTAATTATAACTCAAACTGCATTATTCCTTCAAGTCATATTCAGTTAGGATGCCTTGAGGGTGAGTAAAACAAGGGGAAATTTTCAGTTTCTTGGCTGAAGTATCCCTTGAAACGGTCATGTGACCTCAATGTTGCAGCCACTTGTGGAAGACTTAATTCCCGAGCCAGACACAACACACACGGAGCACCTTAGTCGTGCATAAAGCTGTCAACGCCATGTGCCTAAAAACAAAACACAGGCGCGGACAGCAGCAAACCGAGCTCAAATTTAGCAGGGTATCATTCTGACAGCCAAAACCCTACAGTGCACATCATGGATAGGACTCATATCAGATGTGATAAGAGGGGTGGATGTGTGCGAATGTGTGTGTGTTTAGCCCTGGGGAGCGTAAGGCAGAGCTGCTATTTATCAGGTTACAAAAAAGTGGGTGTGTATTGCTCTGCTCTTGTCGCCTGTATGTCTGCTGTTCAGCTTCTATCTCTGTCTTCATCCTTCTCTCTCACTCGTGCAGAGTGGTATGGAATATACCGTTCTGAGCATGCGTGGATCTCTTCTGCCACACTTCGACAAAATCCTCCCTATCACCTTTCTCACACATTTACAAACACAAAAACATTTACACACACATATTTACACACACACACACGCCTATCCCTGCCTCTCCCTTCTTCCTGTCTAACACATAACCCATTCTGCCTGCATTTCGCCTACATTTCCAAACACAAAAACCAACACACACCCTTGCATTCACTCACATATTCTCTCTTTCCGTCTCTCACCCCCCCCCACAGCAGCCCATCTTGCAGCTGGCAGGAAGAAAATCTCACGTGACCGCTTATTCTTGACCATCTTGTTTTTTCTGTTTTCTACTGGACTTTGTGGCTAGGCATTGCAGACTGACAACTGTTGTATTTCAAGACTCATAAAGCACAGCCAACCTTTGGAAAAACTGCCTTTAAAAACATTAACATTGCCATCTGACACAATAACAACACAGATCTAAGTTCACATGCACTTCCTGTGGATGCCTGACCTGACCGGTTTTATCCAGTCCATGATAACTGTTTGATTACTAGTCAAGCCAAAGCTAAGAGACCGTTTTAAAAACAGAAGTGAATTATGTTAATACACACCATCAGAAAGTGAAACTGAAAGTCTGCTGGATACACTAAAGTCATAAGGAACTCCACCCACAACACTGCCACGTGATCAGGCGTAAATGAGTTTCATAATCTTACCCGATCTTGTTCGTGGGGCAGCAGACGCACCGGAGGCAGAGAATCCAGAGATACGATGCCTGTCCCGTCATTATGGGAACTCCTGCTTACCAAGCGGAAGAGCGGACCTTGTTTTACCACACGCCCATGAGCAGCGGCCCGCTTCAGAGCCAGCCGGAGCTGCTGATGGAACAGGCCTGGCCCCATAGAGCCACTGCCAGACAGGTAACCCGCAACATCTGCCTGGCATTTCAAAAAGCGTTCAATGCTCTTCAGAGATGATCCGCCAGGTTCGTGAAGCCCCTCCAGTGAGCGCTTGATAAGTTTGTTCCAGTCCAGGCCAGGTTTTTTGGAGGAGCTAGAGCTGGTGTTGTAAGTGCCTCCACCTCCTCCCGTTCTGGGCTTTCCGAACGCTATACGCCCAGGGTTGTCGGGGTCCTTGTAGGAGTTGAGCCCCTTGTTGGACACCTTGAGTATAGAGCCATCTTTAACACTGAGTTCTAGGTGCTCCAGGACCGTCTTGCGGTCGAGCCCGTGGGACATTGACACAGCATTGCAGATGCGTTCCTCGGACGGCCGCTGCTTTTGCTTTTTTACCTTTTTGATGGCTTCCAAGATCCAGGTGGTGTACAACGGGTTGGCCAGCTTCACCATGGCTGCTGCAATACCGTTGGGCCACGGCCCAACACACTCTCACAACCGTTAGGAAGCACCCAGTGGCCTCAGCCCTGGCGCTGCCTTGTCGTTACCCTCCTCCTCCTCTTTCTTCTTCCAGGAGGCTATCCTTTGTCCCGGGAAGGGGTAGTAAGTCTCTCTGTGCCTGAGCAGGAGCTGTTATAGAGGGAGCCGATCACCATATCATAGGCTCCCTAAACCCCCCCAACCTAAAACAGATTCCCCTAACCCAGTGACCCTTCTTTCTGAAGGGTGGCCACACCAAAGCAAAGCAGGGAGGTATGCAACAGGCAGACACCGCAACTTTTCCAGCAGGAAAACGTTGGAAGAGAGAGTCTTGGGTGCCCTGATTTTTGCCTGTCTCAAATTCAGGTGGAATCCTTAATTACTTAGAGCATCTTAGTAAACAATTGTGGCAGAGCTTTTAAAAACGCAGACAGATTTTTGTGTCTTGGGAAAATAAAAGTGTGAAATCGAGTATGTTCCAACACAGTACGTTCTTGTTGTTCTTTGTCTCCGCTCCTAGCACTGCAGAAACGTGTGGTCCAAAACGGATACCTCACTCCAGAAAGCAACGCAGGCTGAACATCTTCCTACTGAGTATTCCCCAAAAAGCCTTTGCAACCTGCACAAAAACATAACATGATCAGGAAAACACAATAAAACCAATAAATGTGTAACATTTATATATGATCTATATCTAACACATAAAAAACATACAAAGTGAAACACAAAGACCTCAATAAACCGTAACATGTATTGACTACACAATAACAGAAAAACTTATTTTGAACTACCCTTCAGAAAAAGTGTGATGGAGTATGCACATTTTAGTTCTGCATTTACATCACAACATACTTCAACCGAAGCCTTACAGGTTATGTGTTAAAGCAAATAAGGAACAACCATGTCTCCAATGTAAACAAAACAATAAGTGCACAAGAAACTTCTCATAAACAGTTTAACTGTTCTAAACACAAAAATTCCCCATTTGGTACAATGACACAAGGGTCGCATTAAAAATGACATACACCACATGTAAAAAAACATCACCATTAATAAAATCACGTGACTGGGAGACTGCAGAATCAAAACATGAAACATCTCGCCTGACAGATTCAGCTACTTTTATTTTTACAACCATGTGTACAAATAGCAATTGTTTTTTGAAATACACTGTCTATTATTTCTAACGTTAAGTTACTCATCTCAATCTCATTAAAGCCAATAGCAGATGCCCACTTATAAACACAATACTTTTAAATCTAACGTTAGTGTTAATCAGGCAGAAATAAAAGTTTAAAAAATGTCAACACATGGCCAAAAGTAAACAAGCATCAACATAAACCGCCATAACAAAGCAAAGCATTAGAAAACCATAGCAACAAGGCTTAAACGTTGTACCAATGTAAACAATGTCAGAAACAGAAGCTCAGAAATACGTTGGTGGTTGTAAATATGCTTAATCGAGAATTAATTAACCATTTATTTATTTCCCACACAATGTGAACTCACCGAACGGATGTTGTTAGTTCCTAAACGACCCAAAACACAAGCAACGTGCATCCGAGGAGGACAATGTTTCCTAAGTGGTTCCACCTCCTTCCCTCCACTGCCTGTTATTTTACACCATAACACTCGAAAAATGACATTTATTCCGACATTTCCAGGTAGGAACGCCGTTAAGATACACAGCGGCCTAGCAAAACACACAATACCCGTAACCAGTGGCTACCGCGCTTGAGCCGTTAAAAAAGAACGCCAAGATTTCTTCCTTCCCTCCCTCGCGCCAACGTTTGCACGGTCGCGCGCGGCCTCAATCTCAGCCTCGGATACACGTACGAAAAAGATTCCTGGCGCAAGAAGATGTTTGCGCGTGCTTCCTCCGCGGTTTTTCTTCTCCACTTCCTTCCCTGCTTACTGTAAACCACCCTCCCTATCCAACGGTAGAGCCTGCGGTGGCGTTGGAGACGAGGCCCGTGAGGGAAGTAGTTAGGCCTTGGCTCTCTCCTCCCGCCCTCCCCCTTCCTTCATCTCCGCGTACCCCCCCATTCCCTCTACCTACTCCCGCTCCTTGGCTGAAAGACAGAACCACGAGTCCGGTTCGGACTGACAAACCGAGAGGATTTGAAAACCCGCGCGTGATCATGCGGTACTCACCGGAATTTCGGGTCGAGTGTCCAAGGAGAATGTGCCAGAACGCGTTCGAAACACAGACAACAACAAGCCTGAAAATGCAGTCAGAGAGCAGTGGCTCCAGAGCTGACGCCATCTTTGAGTGAAACGGGAGCTTTGCGGGTGGGGGAGGGGGGAAACAGTCGGCGCTAGGGAGCGTCTGCATCGTGCGAATCGGAGTCGGAGAGGGACGGATGGGGAGAGAAAGGGACTGCAGCGGGAGGAGAGAAGGAGAGGGGGGATGCGGGTGCACATCTGAAGGGCGAATGTCCGCTGCTTGCGCGTGAAATGGAAGAAAGGGACAGATGGTAAAGCGGAAAAAAGAAAGGTGCGCTGGCTCGCACGTAGCGATGTGGCGCGCTTAGGGAGCGTCTGAATTTGGCGGTCGCGTCTCGGCGGAGGCGAAGGAAATCAAAGCGATGGAGTGTGGTTTTAATGTTAGAGGGTATTTAAAGATCAAAGACAGCCCATCCACACCTCCCATCTTTGTTCTGCGTGCTGTTTTCGTGTAAGGGTATGAACCGGTGGATGATCCCTGTTTTTTAGAGAAATGATCACGCAATGACAAAAACATAAGGCAGTGCTTATGACAAAGCAAATGTTTTTATTTCTGGAACGGGGACGCGCTACATAAACAATGGCTGCACGCGCGCTCTCTTTCTTTCTCTCTCTCTTACTACTAGAGAGGATTATGTAAATTTCCCGCAGTGCTGTATGAGGCAGCGATGACAGGTGACCCACACACCTTTATCTTCACTGGAGGGAGGCAGAGATGTTTTCAATTTAACACCCGCTCGGGAAATGTGAATCCGTTGCTATAGTGCCATCAGTAGTCATTAATTGAATATTTATGATATGATGTAGTGGCATTGTAATTGCTGTAATGTTTGAGCTGCGTGAATATATTAATATTATGAATGATATTTTGGGCATGCTTAAGATCATTATTACATTTCAAGACAGCAAGAAAACAAAATAATTATTAATAGGGCTATTAATCATCATTATTTAACAAAAACTTTTTTTCGCAGTTATGTAATATTTACATTTTTATTTGCCATATCCACAATGATGAATTATTATAAAAATGTCTTTAGAATATATTGATAACCAAGTAGACACCTTTACTATCTTCTATTCTACGGTTGTTGTTAAATGAGTGGTCACAAGCAGGTAAGTTAAGAGTGTGATGATAAGCCATAACATTTTTTCTCCTACAAACTGTCTGTATACCCCACCAAATAAACAGAGTTGTGATTTATTCTAAAATAATATTCATTGTTTTCATATGAGCTTTTGAAATGTTAGGACTGCTCCTGCCCTGAATACAGTAGAAACGGTATAACACTCATTTTTGTTTGATGTTTATGTTTTGAATAATATGATGCAACTGTGATAAATATAAACTAATTTCACGCAGCAGAAGCACTGCATTGCTTCTACAATGTAGACACGGTGTTTGCTTTTTCATCTGAAATGCTTGCAGAAAATAAAGGCCAAATGATTAGATTCATGCCGTCATCTGTGCCAGTGTGACTCAGGGTTGTCATAACTCATCATCTAATTTTAAGATAGAAAAATGGCATTTTAGGTTTGTCTTAGTATTTGTTGGAAACAGCGGGGCTTTACAAAATTTGGCTTGTGTTCTGTTAATAATATGAACCATTTAAAAACAACCAAGTTAAACCATTTGACCAATTACAGTACATCAATAGAACTCTGTGTTGTTCATCTAGTAATCTGTGTTCTTGTAGCTCAGCTGGTTCTGTTAGCAGCGCGTCTGATAAAATGTATAGCTTCTGTAAGTTGATTTGAATAAAAGCGCCTGCCAGATATATAAATGTAATCGCTGGCAATTCTTACAGTCTGTTTGCGTCCTGATGGGTGGGGACAGATGGTAAAGATGACCGTCTTCCGAAAAGACTAATTACTTTGGTTTAGTCCTTTTACAATATAAATTAATATTGGA
Source organism: Triplophysa rosa (assembly GCF_024868665.1). NCBI lineage: Eukaryota > Metazoa > Chordata > Actinopteri > Cypriniformes > Nemacheilidae > Triplophysa > Triplophysa rosa. Next base: position 31,629,373 of record NC_079891.1, on the reverse strand, counting down.
AAAAACTGCAAAAAGAATCATGCCAACATGATTAGGGGGGCTGTTCTTGAGTGCAACCAGTACTGTCACTATAGAAACACATATGTATAAAATAAATAACGCCGTACCATCACGAGACAGCAACGGAATCTGACAGGACTTTCATAACACTGTGTAGGCGAGCTGTAGTTGCAGAGCAGACTTCATCATCACACCTTAATTAAAACATTCGTTCTTAATAAACATGATAAAGTGTTAACTACTGTATGATCAAAGCTTCTTTATTTGGTAGCCTAAATGAAGAAAAACAAGCATATAATATTTAAAAAAAATAAAACAACAGCACCAACATTTTCCGACGCATGAATGCAGAGTTATATCAAAGATACATTGATTTTCATGTGAATTTTGTGCTCTAAAGCATAAACTGCAAATTCAGTCCCGGTTATGGAAACATCCCATTCTCTCTCTTTCTGTCAAATAAAAGTATTTAGGATTGTGTGGCCTAGTGCTGAGACCCAAAGGCTGTACTAGAGGCTGTAAGTGATCTTTCATTATTGTGCCCTTGAGCAAGACACTTAACCCGGGGTTGCTCCAGGGGGACTGTCACTTTTATGATGATGTTGTACATATGTGCCCTTATACTGTAAGTTTCAGTAATAAATCCGAGCCGTCCTGGCTGTCTAGCAATGAACAGACAGGTAGCACTTTATTTTACGGTCCTGTTTCCCATGGACATACTGTGTTATAGTAAATATTATAACTGGGTAATAACTAGGTACTAAACCTGAACCTAACCTTATCCCATGTAGTTACTTTAAATTACCCAGTACTTTCTTAGGTAACTACACTGTGAGTACACTATAGATAAATAAAGTGCAACCAACAAACATCTGTAAACAAGAGCAGAATTTAGTAGTAACTTTGCAAATTGTGGCCCACTACTGGGGTTATACAGTCACCGTCGTGCAAAATGTGTACATACGTGAAAACATGTTTAAAGAATCATGTTTTTCATACTCTGAGCCATAAAAGCCAAATTGATGGGTTGTCATAATTCATGCATGAAAGGGTTAACACGGGTGGACATGTTCCAGTAAGTTCGACAAAAGAAAATATGTCCAAATACAGTTTGTCTCCGTTTTAAACTGTAGATCTATTGTTTAATAATCCAACAAACATAATCTTGTGAAACATTTAGCCTAAAAAGTGCACCTGCACAATTTTTGTAAATAAAAATGGATTAATGTTTTATTGTTTAGTACAGTGACATGAATGCTTTTTAAGTGTGTGTCCATATACTGTATGTTTTGAGCGGACAGAAAGAAACAATTCTCTTGTAGAGTTTGATCTCAAGTCTACAGTGCCTCAGTTATTGACTTTGAGATAGAAACCCTGTTGCTGGGGGTTGGGGTGGATGATGACAGTTTTGTCCACCACAGACATCCGTGGAACCAGTCATTACTGCTTTTGTGCGTGTGAACCAGTAAGCTTCCTGCTGGGACTGGCTTACGGCCAACTCTCAAACTCCAGCTCCAGTCCCACACCACTGCTCTCTATTTCTCCATAACACACACAACCCTCCCATCCTGGAATACAGACATGAAGCAGAATTTTTCCAGGCATATGCAACCGAGAGCTGAGGCCTCCCGCCCACTTTAAACCATCTGCTGATTTTCATTTTAAAGCCAGGAGGAAATCAAAAAATGACCCTTATACCTTTTTAATGCATGTTGAGGATAATTCATCAGTGCACACTATTCCTAAGAAATAACCTTACTGAGTGGGCTAAATAATGTTAACCAATAGCTGAACGGCTATTCAGGTATTGCTGAATCCTAAAAATGCCACATATATATATATATATATATATATAAATATAGATTGAAAAAAATACTGCAACAATTGAAGCGTCAATTCACTCAAAAATACAAATTCTGTCATCATTTACTCACCCTCGAGTTGTTCCAAATCTGTAAAAACGTCTGTTCTGATGAACACAGAGAAAGATATTCGGAAGAAGGCTTGTGACAAAACAGTTCTTGGCCACCATTGACTACCACAGTAGGAAAAATTCCAAGGGTAGTCAAAAGTGCCCCAGAACTGTTTGCTTTCCTTCATTCTTCAAAATATCTTCCTTTGTGTTCAAAAGATTTTTTTTTAAAGGAATTTTTCCTGCTATGGTAGTCAATGGTGACCAAGAACTGTTTTGAAACAACTCAAGGGTGAGTAAATTATGTCATTTTTGGGTGAAGTGTCCCTTTAATCCCAACCACCATCTCGGTCCTCTGTTCAGGTTCAGTTTCAATTAAATATAGTTTAATCCTGGTGATGCATAATTGACTGCAAACTCACATTCAGCTTCCATGTTTACTATGAAATGCCCACTTTTCAACGCTATTGACATTGAAGTTTGGCCTGCTTGAGACACCATATCCTCTCTACGTCACTTTTGAGTCAACTGAAGCATCTCCACCTCAATGAAACCACTAGAGGAGTTTTTCAGATGAAAGACCCTAAGCAGAGCGCAACTTCACCAAGATCTCCGTGACACCATACTTTAGTCCAGTTTTTCCTCTTCAGTCCTTCAAGTGCACAAAAGTGCTCTCCTGATTCAAACAGAAGTGTACTTCTGCGGCATGCCTGTAGAGTTGTTTGTAAAGAAACTCCTAAAATCGGTGAAGTACGCTGTGATTTTTTTGATGTGCTTTCACTTTTCTAAGCAAATCAGATTTGCAATCTATATTAGTATGAAATGCAGGTTCGCAACCTTTTAGAACACTCAACCACATACAGCATATGCATTGTTTTTGTTGAAGTCTATTTTGGGAAAGGGATAGTTCACCTTCAAAATGAAGATTATGTCATATACACGCCAGCCTGTCATTTCAAATCTGTATGACTTTCTTTCTTATGCAGAACACAAAAGAAGATATTTCTAAAAATGTTGGTCCCCATTGACTTGCATTGGTTTTGTGTCCATACAATAGAAGTCAATGGGAACCAACGGTTTTTGGTTACCGGCATTTTTCAAAATATCTTATTTTGTGTTTCGCGGAAGAAAGAAAATCACACAGGTTTAAAATGACAACGGTGAGTTAAATGATGACAGAAGTTTCATTTTGAAGGTGAACTATTCCTTTAAGTTAATATAACAGTGTGTATAATGTGGTAAAAACAACAACAAAAAATCTAAACCGTAAAGTCTAGATATACTGTTTTTTAAATAAAATGAGTTATATAAAGAGCATAGATACTCTTTCCTTTTACTTATTATAAAGCACTCACTCTCACAGGGGCAATATCTCAAGTTACAGAGCACAAGAAAAAAAACACTCATGGAGCATTTGGCCCCCTGGTAGCCCACGGTCAAAAGAAAATCTCTTTCCGTACAGTTCTGTACTTCCAGTTTACATTATAATGACAAGCTAGGTAGAGGAAAAAGACATAAACCAATGTTTACTTTCTTCGCAGGGTCACGTGACGTGATGGCAGGACTCCAGTGTATATTTACAGGGCAGGATATAGTGCAGACAACAATGCGACTTCTAAGACCTCCGCGCATTCCTGCAGGGGCTGCTCGCGGGTGTTTCTTCTCACTGAGCCTAGCAGACATGTCTTCACTCTCTCTCCTCCCTCTCTCCTGTTTTGAGTGAAAGTGGAGGACCGCCCCCCTCTTTTTTTACCCTATGCCTGCTCACACCCCAGCGGTGCAGACCCTTCATTTAGGCCCTCAGGACCCATGATGCACCTGGAGCTCATGGTTCATGGGTTATTTTTCTGTGAAGGTCTGTCTTCTGATGGAAGATAAGGATTTAGACTTCTGATATCTCATTAGTTCCCGGTGAAAAGAGTGCACTACAATCACTGATCTATATAAATGACTGGATTGCGCCTGGAACGCTAAACCAACGGCAGGAGGTGAAGCCACCGGAAACGATCGCGCCGCCATCTTGGTATGCCCAGCTGACAGAGAGCGCCATTGACTTACAGTCAAAATGACAATCAAAAATAACCCGTTTTTCAGCTTAGGGGCGTGATACATTTTTAGTTTACATGTGTGTTTAAATTAATTGTTACTTCAGATGTTTTTTCCAATGTTTATGTTTATTTTGGGCAGAATAGCGACTTATAGAAAGCTTCATGACTTAAAGAACATACTGTATACAGCCTGTATTTATCTGTACATTTGTCATATGTTGAGGCGTCTCGTTAGTCTGCTGATCTGATATGTGCGCTACTGTAATGAAAATGAGTGTAACTCACTCTATATCTAATAAGACTTTAAATAATTAACCATTTACATGCTTAAGACATTTGCGTTGTAAAGATGTACTGTGAGACTTTAGATATAAAAACGGGGGCCTTGTAAGTTACTGTTTTATCATTGATATGTGATAACTCCCTATTAATTTAATAGAACGCACTAATTTTGTAATTAATTTACCAAAAAACGAGACTTTTTGCTATTTTGAGACACCATGAATAAAAGTACAAAAAACGATTTTTTTTATATTATAAGTGATAATATAGAGTGAAAATGAAAATTCTGTGATCATTTATTCAACCTCTTGTCATTTCAAACATATATGACTTCTGCAGAACACAAAAGAAGATATGTTGAAGAATGTTGGTAACCGAACAACAGCGGTACACTGTAAACCCGAATGTTCAAAGAAATTAAACAGTTTAAGTAGTGTAAACTTAATTTTATATAAAAAAATCCTAACTTAAATGTTTTGAGTTCCTGTAACTAATTCTTACTTTTGAGTTAGTTTAACTTAATTTCAACTTTAAGTTAATTCAAGATGATTTGTTGAGAATGAAATTCAGTTCCCAGCATGCTTTGCGTGAGACTGCATTAGGAAAGTAAATTTTGAAATGAAGTGTTATTTTATGTGTGTGTGTGTGTGTGTGTGTTGCATCACTCTCTGTGAAGGCTGTTTGTTAATTGTTGATGCAGCTGAACTGTTTAGTTAGGTTGTCTTAAGACCTTTCATTTATTTAGCTGTAAATAAAAAAAGTTACTTTGCTAATTGTTCAAAATTAAAAGGAGTCAACAACAGTACAACAAACTCAAAACGGACTAGTTTTGCTTACTTAAAATTGTTCAAAATTAAAAGGAGTCAACAACAGTACAACAAACTCTGATGTAACTGATTACCTCAAATTTTTTGAGTTTTCCCAACTTATTCGGGTTTACAGTGTACCATGGCTTGCATTGGTTTTGTGTCTGCACAATATAAGTGAAAATGTACCGTCATTGTTTGTTTACCAACATTCTTCAAAATATCTTTTTTCGTGTTCTGCAGAAGAAAGAAAGTCATACAGGTTCGAAATGACAAGAGGGTGTGAGAATTTTCATTTCATCACTTTAAATATACAAAATTAATGTGTGACAATAGAGCTTTACTATGCAAGTCTACTTAAAGTGTACTTTTTTTTACCTGGGTTGTGCTAGTAAATCCTGTGGAGATCAACCAATCAAATGCCAACTTCAAAACTCATCAAATGTTTCTCCTTCAAGCGTTAGAGCCTATTACTGTGGTTTGTAGGCTATGCGTTTTAAAAGGTTTATCTGTATTTGTCTTCATTCCTCTAAATTAAGTAAATTTACTGTTTGTATTAAAACTGTTACACTAGAAACATGGGGTATCAGCAGCCAGATTGATGTTTTCATCATTACCGATTTACGGTTTTCTTTCACCTCTGGCACTCTGATATAAGACCCGGCCTCTCTAATGAGACTAGTCACTATGAAATTGAAGTTAAGAGTCAGTGAGAAGTGTCTTTAATTCAATAGTACAAATCCAAATATGATTAGATCCCGACAGCAATAGCCGAAATGCATTACAATGGCCGACTAATTGGAGTTATTTATCATTCCTCTCTGTGAGCAAACAAGAACGCTGTAAAATATGAGGGCAATGTCTTCAAATTAAATAAAATCAGCTTCGACATCACACAGAAATCGAATTACCACGTTATTGGATTACGTCCGGTTTCCATGGCGCACAGAGATGGCCCTTCTCTATATTGATGATTTTGATTCAACATTTTTTTCATGGTCTGATAACTATTTTAGACAATGACATGTCTCTGTTATTTTGCCAACATTCTTGTTGCCTGTGAAATGTTTTTATGGTGATGTCATCATTGACACGCAGTCTGGGGGCTGGCTGCTTCATCTTTTCTTTTGATAGTTAATCGTTAGATGATCTCACAGCGCAGACACTCTGTATGATCCCTGACCTCTGAAAATCTCTAATCTAATGCATCATCTGCCCGGGCCAAACGCAAGCGGCTTTCCTTTTCACAGATTCACTGACATCACCGCTAAACACCGGTTAATTTACTCAACAGTGTGTCCCCAACTAATTCGAATGTAATCGGATACGCTTTTACATTTTTGGCTAAACTAAGAAAAACACACGTGCTTCTACATGACTTCATTACAACCAGGATTCTGCTTACAGGAGGAAAATCTAGAATAAAGCAAAAAAACAGATGGGTGTTAATTCACCCCAAAAAAAACATTTTGTCATCATTTATTCATCCTCGTGTTGTTAAAAACCTGTATATGACTCGTTCCTCTGTGCAGGACAAAAGAAGATATTTTGAGAAATGTGGAAAGTAGATCCATACAATGGAAGTCAATGGGGTTCAATGTTATTTGGTTACCAACATTCTACAAAAAAACTTTTTTTGTGTTCAGCAAAAGAAAGAAAGTCATACAGGTTTGAAATGACACGAGGGAGAGTAAATGATGAATAGAATTCACTTTTGGGGTTAACCACAGAAGTCTAATTGATGAAGGGGATGCAAGTTTACAGCTATTTTTTCCAGAAAGAAAGCACAATGCTTGGCTTGCAGTTTTTTTTACTATGCATAATTTGTACAGAACAAGTATCCCTATATAGATGCTCTGTAGACAGCTAAATCTAATAGAAAAAAGTCATTTTGTTTCATTGTTGTGCTGTTCGCTTGCAATGTAGACATGGTGTCACCATCAATACCTACACTCTTGTGACAATGTTTTCAATTGGATCTGTCAGAAAATAAATGACATTTGGCTTCTATCCACAGTGACTTTCAATGCATTCAAGATAGACATTTGTATGTGTGTTCCCGGGGAATTAAACCCTAAAACTTGGTGCTGCTAATGCTACAGGAACAACTAAATAAATAAATGTTACCTATTTCTACTGTACATTTCCATTAAAGGCACAACCCGTCTCTAAATCCCATAAGGCAACAGTCACAAACACAAGCACTGAGACAAGGTTTACAGCTGCTTGCTGACTTCTGATATTGTCATCTTTCTGTAGCAGACAGAAAGCGAGCTGAGGACTCAACACTTCATTAATAATGGAGCAGCATACGAGTTCCACATCCCTCCACTGAAGACCGTCCCACTGGAGACGAGATGAGCACATCCTCCCTATCACATCTCAGGTGCTCGCTCACAGGCGGAGGAATACGATTTGACGTAAAGAGAGCACGTCTCAAAGAGATAAACAGAGCACAGACTGGCAGCTCATGCTGTTTGTTTCTTTTGGGCTGCTGGGAAAGTAATGATTAGGAATCTGGGCAGCAAACGCAAAGTTTTGGTGCGAGAGTTATTCCGAGTTTTCTATTGTTGTATGACCGATATGCCCCTAAGCAAGACGTTCAGTCCCGTTTTCCTCCTGCAAAGGGGTTGTAAGTTGGTTTGGCATCTGGAAAGGTCAAGGAGGGTCAGATATTCAACACAAGTACACGAAGAGTTAGCCAACACATCGCAAGTGTCCAGTCCCGTTATGGGTTTAAAGGGATAGTTCACCCCAAAATGAACATTTTCTTTTCATTGACTCGCCACCTTGTCATTTCAAACCTGTATGACTTTCTTTCTTCCGCAGAACACAAAAGAAGATATTTGGAAGAAAATATCATTCTTCAAAACGGAAGAAGAAAAAAAGGCATACAGGTTTTAAAGAGAGTGAGTAAATGATGACAGAATTTTCATTTTTGGGTGAACTGTCACTTTAAGGTGTGGTTTTGGATAGTTCAATGGATAGTTCAGGCAAAAATCCAAATTATGTTACCATTTTATTCACCCTCATGTTGTTCAAAACCTACATGACTTTTCTTCAGTGTAACACAAAAGAAGATATTTTGAGAAATGTCTCAGTGGTTTTGTATCCATACAATAGAAGTCAATGGGGTCTAATGTTGTTCGGTTATCAACATTCTTCAAAATGTCTTTTTTTTGTTCTGCAGAAGAAAAAAGTCATAATGACATCAGGGTGAACAATAGAATATATGTTTTGCGAACTACCCCTTCAATTCATTATTATTCAGGTAGTTTTTTACATGCTCGAACTTCTACTGTGCTTGGAGTTGACCTGAAATGACCCTCACTGTATAGTGCCAGGACAAAAGCAAAACTTGAACGTTTTAAAACTAAAGTTACTTGAAAGATTACATTTCTCCAGTCATAGACGTTCAGTCTAAACCTATCAATCAAAATAGAACTTTATGATATAAAAAGTATGACAGTGACAACTTTGTAGCTGCACTTGAACACAACAGATGACACGTGGAAAGCGTCCAAGCTTGCTAACCCAACTCCTCTCAACACTGAACATTTGACCTCCAAACATTTTAATCCAACACGATATGAGACACTCAACATCAATTTTGCACGAGTCTTTCTGTTAAAGATCTAGTTGAAGCATCACACTGAATAAATAGATGGCAAGTGATGAGGGATCTGAAAGGTTTGCATTATTAACAAATAAAGGGAGACAGGGACAGACGCTGAACACTTAGCACGAGCATAGGCGAGAAATAGTGGGCCAGAACAAAGTGGAGAACGCTGAAACAGAAAGAGACTCCATTTTTGTGAGTCTCTCTCTCCAGCTGTCAGTCTGGATGTTGTCCCCCCCATGGAGGAGGGGGAGGTTGCCACGGTGACTGGAGGCCACATGTCTTAAGGGCCTCAGTTTGGTCAAAGGACTCCTTTGTTCTGGTGCTAAGCTGCCTTCAGTGGGCCTGCAGGATGGGGGAGAGGGGTTTCCCTCCTTCACAAGTCAGAGAAAAAACACTTAACACAATCATTTTAACCCCAACAGTGGCAGACAGACAAACAACACATCAAGTCATTCAAGGCAACATACGAGTTCACATAAAAGGGGCAAAGCGAGTAGAAACACATCGTCTGTCTGATCGCTTTCAATTAACTGATTTATTGTAGCGTACAGGTGAGGGAGGAGAATAAATCAATCTCACCATGTGGATGTTTTAAGTTGTCAAAAGTGAATCACTCACTATTAGAATATTTAGGAAAGATCTGTAATTATAAAAACGTCAAATAATTCACCATGGCCAAAGCGAACATTTTTACAAAGATTTTCAATTTCTTTCTTTTGTTTTGCAGCCTGATAGTGTGGACCAGAGGCTCCCAACCGTTTCTTTGTAGCCCCCTTTTGTACGTTTAAGAGAATCTGAGCCCCCGCTTATAAATATATTTTAAACATAAATTCAAATGTTGCGTGTGTATAAACAGCCAGAGAAAAAAACAAGAGATCGTTCCACATTTAAGCAGCATTTCTAGATGTATGGCCATTCCAGTCCAGTCTCAAACCTCAGGAGTGACAAAGTCATCCAACAGCAACGTGAAAGACCGACAGCATGACAAGACACATGAAAACCGTGATGCAAATTGAGGTTATCACATAAAAAAATATTTTTTTAACTTTTCCTAAATACATGTACAAATATTACTGTTGTATTATGTATATACTTAAAATACTTGAGATTAATCTTCAATAAAACAAAAAAAGGTCAATTTTGTCCAAGCTTCTGATGAATAATTACGACCTTCATGATGGACATAACAAAGAGTGATAGCGAGCAAAACAGAGTTTAGAAATAGCATAAGGAATATGACTTTTTATTAAAAGATTTATTAAATTATTAGTGGAACACTTTTTTGACTCTGTATTTGATTTCTAACATGAACCCCAGGTTGAGAACCACTGACAAGCAGATTGAGGGAAGAAAGTCTGATATACCTGTGATGATAGTATACTTCCTCTAGATGGCAGTATTCTATAACTGCAGTAAGATTACATAAAAATGTACCGGAGGCAAAAATGAGTCGGGGCCCTGGGGTCATAACAAATACATCCAGCAAAAATACCCGTTGTGCAATTGTGTCGTTTTATTGATCGATTTCATAGCATGCACTTTTTTTGTCTTGTTATTTTTAACAAGTTATCTGGATGCAGAGCCAGTAATGACCTGCAGACATTAGGGCCCGGTTTCACAGACAAGGCTTAAGGCTAGTCCTAGACTAAAATGAAGGTTTGACCGGTCTTAACTCAATACAACATGCCCAGAAATATCTTAAAATATATCAGTGCCATTGTTTTGTCTCAAGATGCTCACCAGTAATGTATTCTTATAAGGTATTTTTATAAAAGCGACATAAATATCTTAATTCAACTAAGACATAGTCCTGGTTTAAGCTAAGCCGTGTCTGTGAAACCGGGCCTAGATATTTAGCATTTATATTTAGTTATTTAATTTAAAACAAATAGTACAAGCATCACAAGAGGTGTATTGACATTGTATTCAATGTCTTAAATTCTGTTGAAGGGATAGTTCACCCAAAAGAAAATTCTGTTATAACTCACCCTCAAGTATGTATACATTTCTTTGTTTGGTTGAACACAAAGATATTTGGAAGAATGTTAGCAACTGAGATCTCTGAGGCACCATTAACTACTTAGAAATAATTATTTTCATTTTTTGTTCCGTTGAACACAAAAGAAAATATTTTGAAGAATGTAAGAAAGCAGTTCTGGGGCACATTTGACAACCATTTTAATGGTAGAAATCTCAGTTGCTAACATTCTTCCAAATATCTTTCTGTGTGTTCAACAGAACAAATAAATTTATACAGATTTGGAACAACTTGAACTAATTCATGACAGAATTTTCTTTTTTGGGTGAACTGTCCCTTTATTTTTCAGGTAACAGCCCTAAATGCTCATACTGATGATTTGTAACAAATGATTTATCTGCTATAAATGCTGCACGGTTCTAAAACGACATGCCTCAAAAAGGTCTCTGGAAATCAATTTCAGGGTGCACATGAATTTGCCGACACTGCTGAAGACGAATCAGGTCTAGTGTGTAATGACATTTTATACATGCCCCTGACTAACCAAACAATCTGAAGATGCACTGAGAAAAATAAACTTTGTGATAAAAAAAAGCAATCGATCATATACAGCACAGGTGTAAGTCCATGCTGAAATAAAATCTCAGGAAATCTGAAACTAAAATTGGAGTCTGAAGACAGGCCATAAATATTTAAACACTGTTGCGGTGCTGTTTCTCTCACAGATACACTAGCATCACTGCTGAAAACTGATTTACAGCATAATATAAACAAAGCTGAAACAGTACTGGTTTGACAATATAACAATAATTATATTCAGGATGTTTCTAAGCAACGATGCAATGTTTTCCATGAAGCAATGTTTTGTGAATTAGCCTGTTAAGTGGAACACTGGAGTAATATTAGTGAAAACACTAATATTATTTCTGCTCGAGATATCTCACTTGCTTTTGCAGCATGAACTGCAATTACAAGTTATGGCAAAAACTCCGATATTGTCATTGATTATAAACATTTTTCATGCCACTCACAGACCTGACTGACTCACAAGAAAACAAGAATAAAAAGGTTTATTCAAGAAAACAGTTCGAGTAGATTTCAAACCAAATACTTTCAATGCGAGTGAATATCATAAACACTTATGGTCACATTTCACGTAAAATTGACTTCAATTTAGGTTTACGGGAAACAATTTAATGGAAACTGAGTGTAATGAGGAATCAAACACACAAAGTGCAAAGAAAAAGATGCATTATGTTAATAGGGTTAATAAAATCATGTCAATACATACAATCTCACTAGTTGTAAATTAGGCACTTTTGGGGGGGGGGGTAAATTATGTCCCAGTCATGTCCTAATAAGATTAACCATAACCCATAACTTGCATCCTGAATGTTGTAACTATAAATTCATTTCAATGAAAACAATGCAGAGACTTTTTTGATATCAACATAAAACCATTGTTTAGCAAACCAACTTTGTCATTTATGTAAAGCAACACAGTAATATCACCTCAAAACATAATTAACCAGGGTGAAGATTTAATGAGCATAACCAATTTAGCAATTACTCTTCTGAGAGGTGAGCATAGTCTATAGACATTCAAATAATGCAAAAATTAAAACAATACAGAGTAACATTTTAGCCAAATATCATTGTAGAAGTTATTTAACAGACTGACAAAATGATCTTTCATTTGATCATTTCAGTTACTCTGCCACGTCTGGTGTTGGTTCCTCAGAGACCAGACTCACACATGGTTCTGATACTCCGCTGAGTCTGCCACGTGTTCTCCTCCTACCCACCTTACTAAACTCTGGTGAGGTGTGGTCCACCCACGCCAGGCCCACAGTTTGAAGGTCCACGCTCCTCCGGTTCCTCAGGCTGCGTCGCACTGAACCTCGACTCTTCGCCACAGGCTTCAGGATATCATCGATGTTAAAGTCAGTCTGTTGCCAGGGGGCCAAAGCGGGTTCTGTAGGTGCAGCTTTGCTGCCTGAAAACTCGGTCTCGTCTAAAATTCTCTCATCTGCTTCTAGCACAACATCGATCTTTACACAAGGAGATTTCAACACCTTTTGAACCCGGCCACATCTTTTTGGTGTCTTCTGCTCCGACCGCTCTGGGCTCATGGGGTCATTTGGGACCACGTTTGGAGTCTCAGAGTGCTCACTTTCATGAAGCTCTAGTCCATCACTATTGTTCTGGTTCATACCTATAGCTTCGATCAACTCATGGCGGTCAATATCACCAGTTTCACCTTCCAATTCGACAGAGTCAATGAACTTCCTTCTCTTGGTTGCGCCGGAGCTACGACGTTGGCGCGCAGGCCTTCCCGATCGACGTCTGGCTTTGAGAGCCTTTGACCCGGAGTCGCCTCTTCCTGCGGGACTCTCAGTGCTGGCTGAGGGTTCCAAAAAAGTCATGCCCGTGTCTGATTGGTAGACGGGGCTTGATTTCTGCTCGATCTCATTGGTCAATGTAGCATCAGACAAGGCACTACCGCTCCACAGACTTACCATCAAGCGATCGGTCTGGCTTTGAAGAACGGTGGGTGTCTGAATGTCATCTTTTTCTGCACCTGTGTGTTAAAGGGATGGTTAGATGACATTAGCTTATTAAAAGCACTCTGCCTAATGTGGTTCTGTTTTCCTGCCATCAAAGCTTCATCAATTTGAACACTTATTTTGCAGAAATCTTTTATCCAGCAGTAAGTGACAGAATATTGGCTATGGGTGCAACAAAGAGTTATCATCTAACAAAATTATGATCGCAAACTGTTTGGCTAACCAACTTTCGACAAGATGTTAAATGCCCTCTCATTTGTAAGCCGTTTTGCATAAAAGCACCGGCTAAATGAATAAAGTCATGTAGATGTAACTAAGCCTTAAACCATCATCAAGTATGCGAACATGATTTATTTTGCATTCTAACAGTTGCCACAACAAATGGTACAACAATGGACAGCTACCTAAAACAAAGTCTGTTTTAATTCCTCAGATATACACCAAATCATCTCCCCCTTGAAAACATAAGTCTTAAATACAACCACAAGAATGCAAAAAAGTACAAGATTCTTGCAATGCGCGGGCTGAGCATTTCGGCTTCTGTGTACCTGCCAGCCTTTGGCTACCACCACCAAATCTAATGGATCTAATTTACCAACCGAATCAGTCGAACCGGAGCAGCCACAGATGTACAAATTTTATGAGGCATCTTGCAAAGAAGCCGTGCACTTTTTGCAAAAAATATCATGAAATGTCTTGAGGACGACTTATAAACAAAGACTTTACCTGGTAGCTTTTCCGATGGCGGCTGTGTTGGTGTGCTGTTGAAATTGGCAGACGTCGTCTCAAATATCGGACTGAGCAGAGGGTTCTTGGAGGCAAAGTCTCTTTTGCCATATAAAGAACGATTCACCTCCTTAGTGCCAAAGCGCTTCTTGACACCCGCAGTCAATTTCTGGACACAAAACAAGCAGAAGATGAACATCGATACAATGAACCCTTTACACCGTTTGACCACACAAACAAAATGAATCTTTATAAATGGTACATTGACATTAATATGGATAGCCGTATTGATAGTTCAATAGTGCAAAACAAAAAGCAAATAGTGCAAAAACATTTCTATAGTCTCCCATATACCTCTCTGGAAGTTTACCCTGCTATAGTTTAGTAATGAAAGGGAACTATCAAATAGTCTATTCACTTAAATGTGCTCAAAGGCATTAGTCATGTGAAATCAAGAAACTGACAAGCACGCATCACGCTATTTCTATCCCAAACGTCCCAGTCACATCACATTAGTATTATTATTTCAGGCTCAGCGTCAACTTGATTCCAGCTCGAATAATCGGAGTTTAAAAAGCCCAGATTTACTGAAACTCTTCACTTAATCTATAAATCCACTTCACAAGCCTCATACCTTCATCTGTCCTGAAGCAGACGCCGCTGCTATGCGAGAGCTTTTCCGTTTCTCACCTTCATTTTCTCCTGGTTGCTGCAACAAAGGAAACAGATTCTCATCCAGTTGACAACATTCAATGCGTTTGCTCTAAACTGACAACATGGTCTAATTTATAGATCCTCTAAATAAATAAACACATATATTGTCATAAGTGAAACCAATGCAGCAAATACTGGAAAGTATTTTACAATAGAATTTTACACATGCATGGTAAAACATTAGATTTCATGAACCAAAACTAATTGTAAGTGTAATTCTTGGTTAATGTACATAAAGAAGTGCACATTTTTTGAATTATTGCATGAAAAGAAATAAACTATAACCAAATCGAATAAATGCTATAAACACGATTCTCACATTTATAGTTAGAAATTCTAAAATGAACAGCCAATACACCTCAACAAACAAGTGTAAAGTGAAAACCTTCAATCAACACCCTCCACTTGATCTTGTTGAGTTTCTCAGCATGACTGCTGAAGCTGATCGGGGCAGAATTTCTACCTGTGCTCCACAGAAAAACATACCTTTCTTTTCCTACGGCGAGAGCGAGTGGGTTGAGTGCTGGCGTTGAATGAAAGCTGCAGCTCAGAGGTGCCAACAGACTGCAGATCAACTTCTACTGCTGGGGAAAGAAAACAAATGTCAGGCTTTATAAATCAACAGCAGTTAACAAGAGTGCAGCTGAGATCAGTTCTTCTGTATCCATATATATTCAAATTACTACATGACAGTCAAAGTCATGTTCAAGCAATGATATTGTCCCACAGTTCCCCTTACAAGACCAACACTGGGACTTGGTGTCCACACAATATTAAAAACCAAAGGTGTTATTTTTTGTTATTTGGAACATATCAGCTTTTTTTGTCAGAAGCAGGGGTATTAGTAGGTAAATGGTTTATAGTTTTAATTTAACGGGCATCATATTTCTGCACAACCCTCTCCATCTTCAGTTATTCAGCTCGGAGTAGAAGTCGGTCAGAGAGAGGAATGGGAGAAAATAGCCGAGTCAGAAAATGTAACTCACTGGAGAGGGCCGGTGGCTGATCACTGGTGGCTGATGGCAGTTTTTCCTCCATCTGTGAAGCTGATGGTTCATCCTCATCCACTTGAAAAGCGGCATTCATAACTT
Source organism: Triplophysa rosa (assembly GCF_024868665.1). Taxonomy (NCBI): domain Eukaryota; kingdom Metazoa; phylum Chordata; class Actinopteri; order Cypriniformes; family Nemacheilidae; genus Triplophysa; species Triplophysa rosa. Next base: position 31,613,627 of record NC_079891.1, on the reverse strand, counting down.
CACTGTCTTGAGCCTGGGGCTGCCCTGGGTCTTCAGCCGAGAGCGTATCTTTCAGTTCAGATACATGATTACAATACACACAGACAAGAGACTTTCTTTACAGTCTAGGCCGGAGGTTCTCAAACTTTTCAGATCAAGTACCACCTTCAATAAAATGAGTTGTTCCAACTACCACCTCTAATGACCGCCATAGAAAATCATATCAACAAACACTTAAATTAATAGTAGAGCAGTAAATCTTTATCTTTACACATCGTCCTCCGGTTCTAATGTATTATTAATAATGCACACTCTTATATTTAAAGAATGTGTTTTTCCATGTTTTTTAAGTTAGTCAGCAGTAATAGTGGACACAAAACACTTTTCTAAAAGTGTAAACAGGGCTCTGTAAATGAATTATGGGGGATTTATTAACTTTGTGGGGACTTGCAGAAAGACCACAAACTTATATTAAAGACAAACAACGTGGAAAGAATATTTAACACATTAGATAAATAAATACACGTATACACCAAGAGAACAGCTGTATATAACAAACAGAGACTCACACTTTACTGCAGCAGCTCTTGTCAAAGTGACACGTCAAAGATACATCGCAACGTGTGCTTCATTGATTTAACCTCGAGAAGATGCAGACGCGTGTTGAATTAGCGCTTTACCGCATTAACAACAGCTTGAAACAGCGGTTCAAGTGCAGAAATACATAAGAAAGAGAAGAGAGAGAGAGAGACTCACAAGCGTCTGTCTGCTCCCGCTCTGTGATTGACCCGTCACGCGCCTGAGTTACATCCACCAATGATAAATAAACAATCATTCATACAACTATATTAAAATTGCACATAGGCTGCGATGTATTCCGTATTTATCGATCATGTATTAAACATTTGAAATTGCATTCAAAACACGAAATGTAAATTAGTTTTTAATTTTCTGTCGTGTCACGTACCACCGGGGTCTCTTCAAGTACCACTAGTGTGGTACGCACACCACAGTTTGAGAACCACTGCTCTAGGCTATTAGATGAATACTTTTCAGTCTTTGGGCAGAATTTTATAACCTATCTTTATAATATGTACTGTATTTGCACCAAGATTAAGGGTATTTTTTCCAACCGTTTCAACCTGTGTAAGCTTTGAAAGCAAATGGTGTTAAAATATTTTAAGCTAGTAAAATACATAGGGGTACCAATTTACAATAAGGTGCTATTTGTTAACAATCAGTTAATGCGTTAGCTAACATGATCTAACAATGAACAATTCTTCTACAGCATTTAATATCAATTTGTGCTAACTTCAGCATTTCCTAATACATTATAAAAATCAAACATCGTCTCTGTTAACATTAGTTAATGCACCATGAACTAACATAAATAACTGTATTGACATGAACTAACATTGACAAAGATTAATAAATGCTGAAAAACTACATTGTTCATTGTTAGCTAATGTTAGGTCAGGCAATTACTAATGTTAACTAATAGCACCTTATTGTAAAGTTTTACCCACATAGGTCACATTTTCGTGTATTCTTCAAACCCTTGACAATAATCTCGTAACTAACCCTTGCAGTTCTCAGAAGGCCTGTTTGATGGCGACTCTTCATCCATACTGGGGAAACCGATCTGAGGAGATACATGGACATAAACATTTCGATTTGTGAAAGAAACGTCACTGATGGCACAAAATCGCATTGTGACTACCAACCACTCCAGAAAAAAGCACAAGATATGAATGTTACGTGATTAATCTAAAATCAGATATTTAGAAATGCTGGTGAAAGCCACACCTTGTCAAATACATCATCACTGTACACAAGTCCAGTGGTCCGTCTGTCAATAACAAAAACAGGTGAAGCTCCATTGCTTTGGGGACTGTTGAAGTCAGGTTGAGGAAGAGGGCCCTCGAATCTTTGAGGGGTCTTTAGAAGAGAGCGTTTTTTCCCCGTAGATGACGGAGGACACATTGGGGTCCCTCCCTTTTGCAGCGGGGTACTGGGCGGAAGGGTTTTGTCAAAGAACTCCGGGGAGAGTAGTGCCCCGAAGCGAACACGTTTCTTGCGTACAGATGAGATCTCGTTGATGTCTGAGAGTAGAGGATTTTATGTATTGAGGCTTTGAGAAAAAAGTATGAAGTTAAACGAAGCATTTCAAACAGACAATTCCCTCACCTGATGGCATCATTTCTGGTTTGGAAAGCATGGGTGAGGAAAGAAGCTCATTCTTTGAATCTGAACACAATTCTGGTAGAGGCCTATGGCTCTCGGAGGATTGCGTCTATAAGAGCAAAAACATAGCACAACGCTGACTACATTTAACCACAACAGACTAATGTGGATTAATAGGTCTGTTAGAGTAAACAAAGCCCAAAGGTTGCATTCTGAGCACTTTACTCCAAATCACTTAGACAACTAATTGAACTCTATATGAAATATTGTTGTACAGGTAAAAGCAGATCTATATACCCTTTGCTCCTGTTGTGTTGTGAGAGTGGGGCGGGGGAGTGGTGTCTCTGTAATCTTGTCCTCACATTCCCCTCGTGGGGCCCTGCAGCGTTTCTTAGAGGGAGGAGGAGTCACAGAAGGGCATGGGCTTTGCGAGGTCAGCTTGTTCTCCTTTTCTAAAGGACACCATGCAGTAGCAGAAAAAGATGTTCATAAGGACTTCAAGATCACAGAAAGGCATTGACAAAAGAGATGGGTTTTACTACACAGAGCATAAAAAACGTTGTGTGCCAGCGTAACTGCAGAAGTAGAAATGGAAAACTGATGCTTATGAGCCTTAAAATAAATACATATTTTGGAAAGTTTTTAATGGAATTCAAAATGTTAGGTTGGAAAGGTGAATAATGTTTCTTTAACTTGTACTCGTCTGACCCAGCTATATAAATTATAGTCCACCTGTAACCGACCAGCAAAAGAAATGAGAAAAAGCCATTGATTGTTGAAAATATGTCAAAACCTGTTTTGTAAAACTCAGACGTGACACATTAAAAGGACTGTTCTTGGCAGATTTATTCTTGGTAATGGCAAAATAAATAAGGCAAAAATTAAATATTCATAAGCAGGGCTCGACATTAACGCTTGTCCGGGACAAGTGAATGTTTTGTATGGGCAAGTGAGAGAGAATTTTACTTGCCCGACTGGACAAGTAACTTGAAAAAAAGAACATATGTAGAATAATAAGAATACATGCATTAGACAGAGCTGCGTGTTTGTCCTGGTTGTGCTCGTTTGTGTGTGATAATAATCAATGGCGCACCGCACTGAGTCCACGCGGACGCAGAATCCTGTTATTTAAATGTCATTTGGCTGTTCTGCGTGTCTGAGTGAATTATGTGCACAGTTTAACATACAACACAAGTGATGGTCGAGTATTTATCTGCGCTGCACTGTATGAGGATATGAACACATGAACTTCATCTCCAGTGTTGCTCTGAGAGTTTATTTTACAAGCGTTTTAGTGTTTGAGTGAAGCTATCCGCAAACAAGCGTCTTCCCAAAGACCCGTCAAAATAAAAGTCCCGTTAAATTGAACACCCAGACAAAAAATACTGCTGTGTATTATTGAAAATTGAAGTGCCCTTGTAGTAAATTGATAAACACTGTATACTATAGTAAAGTTCAAAAACAATATAGTAGGAATATTACTGCAGTTTACTATAGTAAATACTATAGTAACCTACAGTAATTTATGTGGACAAATATACCACTATTGTATAGTAAAAAAGGAAAAACACAGAACTTAGAAATATTAAAACAAATTTAGGTAATCTAAAAATGATACGGCCCTAATTTATCCATCTGTATGTAACATTAATGTCTTTTGTCAGTTACCTGCCTATTCATGTTGAACTACACTTGCACATTTCTGCCTGTGCTACCAAACTTTAAACCTCTCTAGCACCAGTGCTATGTGCAAAAAAAGTTAACTTACAGCCTTAACACTAATAATAATTACTGCTTGCCTTTGTTTTACAGTCACGGAGAATAGGCCTATAACCAAATTCAGGCGGCCAAAGCGGACACTAGTTAAAATGCTTAGAAGCAAACCTGACCAATCTAAATCCGAAACAATTATATTGATTATAATTCAAATGAAATATCATTTTTTTTATCTTTGGACAAGTAATTTTTGTACTCGGACAAGTGAATAGTCAAATTTACTTGTCCAAAGGACAACCACATGACAATGCTTAATGGCAAGCCCTGATAAGATCAAAAACCTCTGAAATTATGACAGATTTACTTAAACTGGAAGACGGGATATGTCTTTAGCATTTTTTTAATAACCCTGAAAGTCCTCTGAAATGTAAGCGTTTATTTCAATGCCCATAAGCATCTTCTGATTTATTCTACACGTCATCTTGCCGTGTTCTAACTGGAATCAACGGTGAGACTTAAACCGCATCAAAGGCGCTTGACATCTACTCCAAGGTTTATTAGGCAGAAAATGCAAGCTATGGACATTGGCCAGGGTAGATGCCATATTTCATCTTTTGTGAATTAAAACAAGGCTGTGAGAGACAGACGTTCTGTCTTAGAGGGTTGAAACGCTTTGAATTTTGCTGTCGAAAGCTCAGCCGATGCAACATCGAAGATATGTCTAACCAAGCGATTCTGGATGAAGGGATGCAAACTCTTTTAGAGGAGACTAAGGTCAGACATGAACAGCTTATGTCGTGCTTTGTGCTAGAAAAGTTTCGTTTTAGTTATTCCTTTAACGCCCTAAGGACGTGGATCAGAAAGACATTTTAGTTTTGTCAAAAGTAGCAACCATCAAAAGTATGAGCAGAAACTGACCATTCTGAGAATCTTGCCCCAGAGTTCTTTCCACACTCTCCTCTTCTTTCCTCTGTTCATCCTTCTCTTCATCATCCTCCATCAGGCACTGGAAAGCGGCCATCTTCTTCTTTAGAGAGTCACAGCGTGAAACAAAAGGACTTCCCTGGAAAAGCTTTGAAAAGGTAGAACAATAGTTTTCATACACATATGCGTTTTTTTCTCTTACGATATGCTGTTCTGTTAAACACCTACCTGTGGGGTCCGTGGTGGTGTTTTTGCTGCTTGTTTGGCTCTGAAGCAGATGAGAGAGTTTGTTTCTGGAGATCCCCGGAGCCCGACTGTGGATCTCCTTCTTGCCTTTAGCTGAGCCAACCTGGACTTATCTAGGAGAGACAACTTAAATGTGCTCAACTGATTTAATGTAGTATGCCGTATTCACATTTAAATAAGCGTACATTATAAGTGGCAAAAATATTGCCATAGCAACTGGTGGTTGACACAGCCTGTGGTGTGACATGCTATGCCATCTTAAACTGCATCCAACAACAGTTTTGCTAATTCTTTCATAATTAATATGCAGGCAGCTTTTATAAACATATTATAAGTGAAATTTAATTTGTGTTATTGACAGACGGACCACTGGACTTATGTACAGTGATGATGTATTCTTGACAAGGTTTGGCTTTCACTGGCATTTCTAAATATCCGATTTACACGAATCACATCACATTAATATCTTTGTGTTTTTTTTCTGGAGCGGTTGGTTTGTCACAACACAGCACCGTTCAAACTAGTCACAGCAAAAAAGAAACCAAAGTATATGCTTTTTCTTATATACGTGTTCATACGGTACGGTATATACTTTAAAAAAAATAGCTCATGAACATGTTATTTAGTAGATTAACATCAAATGAAAAAAGCAACACGTACATGTACTATACAGTAAGAAATTAAGGAAAAGTAAACATAACATCAACCAGTAACACATTAAATCCAGTTTATGATGTACTACCTTTAATCTTTGGGGAAGGTAAGAAACTCTGTGTTGATATGCCAAACTGTGATGGAGTGAGTTTGGAGAAATCCACATCAGCCTCAGTGTTCTGCTGGGATAAAGACAAAGCTGCCAGGGGTGGTCTGCTGCCCATGGCTTCGGCAACCTCCATGCTTGAGTCCAGAACATAAGCTATGAGATCTGAGTGAATTAATGAGTTCTAGATTAGATACTGTCATTCAAACCCACCAGACAGTACGCATACACCATTTTACACTTCTGCAATACGAAATCTACTTAATTCAAGTTAACTTCTCTTGCAACAACAGACCACGGACGACTAGCAACAACAGCTAACAAAGATTAACGATACATATCTGCATTTTTCTACCCTGAAATGAAAAAGGCTATTTAAATCATTAAAATCTCGCTTAGAAATCGAAGTTTCCCGTTCATTTGGTAAAAGCACACTTGTTTGGTTGCATTGAGTGGAATGTTGTTCAAACTTCGCTCCTCACCTCACGTTACAACGGCGCAAATATCCTTCCGCTCTCGTGTGACTCTTAACCCCCAAATCACACAGAAAACGAACGACTGCTTTTTCTAAGACGTAAATTTACTAAGTATTTATGCATATAGTTACAGAAATTGAACCTTGTATTTTTATTTTACGGACATATGCATGAAGCACCCATTCACCTAACTTAACTGACCATCCGTCTAGCAACAAGCCCCTGTCCGTATGAATCAGCCAATCAGATTCAAGAAATGCGCCTCGTGCTTCAAAGCGGCCAATCAGCTTCCGGCGTGTCAAACGCGACTGTCTCTCATGCTCACGTTATTTGTAGTTCTAATGGAGATTATTTATAAAGATACCTGTATTTGTGTGAAAATTATTATATTATAGGTTATTATATTATTATATGTCCTTTGGCAATGTAAAAACAATTTTTATCACGCCAACAAAGCTTTTTGAGTCTTTGACTATTTTATCTCATTTTTATTAATTTCCATTTAATACCTTTCTAATTCAAAATATTTATATTAAATCATGTTCATTATAGGTGCAGAAAAAAAATACACCTAAACATTAGGCTACATATACTTAATAATGGACAGCTATGTTAGAAGTCTAAATGAAGTATTTGAGTGTGAAATGGTCGGGTTGTTTATAATTTGAGGTTATTTTAACTAGTCGGCTCAAGGAAAAAGCCCTAGCTGCTGGTGTCATCCAAAAATGTTTTTTATGTATGTTTTAAAGATCGGGTAACACACGCAGTTTCATATTAATCTTGAGTGCCTATACAGTATTGCATACGTCATATCTTCGAAGAGTATTTAGTTTGATCAAATTTATAAAAGAGAGATATTTCATACTTTTTTTCTACAAAATAAGTTAATAAAAACAGATTTATTGCGTGGCTGTATTATGTTTTAATACAGCATCACGGCTCAGAGTCAGAGAGTAGATTAGCGAAGCTGTGCTTGAAACGAGCCTTTAGTGCTAACACTAGTGCTCCTTGAGTTCTATACTCTCCACGATTAAGATTGGTTGAATGGTAAGGTTGAATATGATTGGCTAAAGAGTACGACAACCCACGTGGGAGGGGTTGCGCTGCCAAGAGAGTCTCAAAAAACACACACACACACATCCAAGGCGATTCACACGTGAGTGACGATTTGCACATTCACATAACACGATAAACGTGCACATTTTAAACTTTCGAAATATTTGTGCACAGTCGTATGTTTGCGAAACGTACTTTATGAGAAAACAGTTTTGTTTTACGCACGTGAATTGCTTTTTGTAAATGAATATTTATACTTTGTACACGTAAATTAGGTTTTATTCATGTGAAACTGTTTACGCATGTGTGTATCTTGTTTTACGCGTGAATAATTAATGAGACTAAAATCGCTCCATAGTTTTAGCACTGGGACCGCGCCATCTATCAGTTTCAAACCATCTCCAAATCCAGCATTATATCCACCGTTTATATAACACCCATCACTTAAATGCCGTGAACGAACTACTGACTTCTCTCACTATCCCAAGAGTAAGGATCTGCAGCTGCAGGCCTTGCAGGTTACGAAACAGGGATCCAGACTTATAAAAAACTTTCCGAAACAAGTTGGAGTGCTGGTGGAGTGTATCAAGCTCAGAAATACTACGTCATACGTCCAACTTGTTTTTTAACTAGTTGACCATGTTAAAGGCAGGGTGGGTGATCCTGTCCAGAAACATTTTTTGTCATGTTGGCTGGAAATCTCTTTACGTCCTGATAGCAATCAAGAAGTATAGTGGTGAAATAATATTTTTATAATTATATATCGTCTGTGAAAGGAGTAGGACCAAAAAACGTTCGCCCAATCAAAACGTTCTGGCCGAACGCTGTGACTGGTCATGTGTACTTTTTCAGCCAACGTAATTTGCATACCACTGCGCACCCTGTTCAGGCAGACATCATACGTCATCAGTGCGCTCATGTCCGCTGTGTCAATGTAGGGAGAATGGCGGACAATCGGCAACAATCAAACTTTCCTGCGGAGCCGACAACAAGTAAATCTACAAAACGAAAGTCAGTTTTTGAAAAAGCAGTGACGAAAAAACGTCTGGATCATGAAAGAGGAAAAACTCGAATTAACATCGGTTCAGCTTTTACACGATGTAGACAGCTCCGGCAGGCAAAGGGTCTGAAAGACGATACCATGGTTGCTCTCTTTCTTTTGGACAGGTATGTACATGCTTCGAGAAGAATTTAATGGATTTAGTTTGTAATTCGTTACGTGGATTTACGAAATACATTCATGTGTTTGGAGGAGGCGTGGCTTTGAACGGCGAATCGCATAGAGTGCTAGCATTCCAGTGCTAGCAGGCTAAAGTTAGCGCATTTCCAAATCAACCACCCCACCTTTAAGCATGAGAAGCCAGCACGTTTAACAGTGTATAGAAGTCAGAATGCATGAAATATGTTACCCGATCTTTAAGTATTTTTCAGGCTTGTAGGCCTATGTCTGAAAACTGAGATGGTCACTTACCTGAAGCTTGAGCTGCCCACTAAGCAGCAATTTGTGCTTTACTGTGACAGAGAGTCAAAACATTTTTCCTTAACTGAGTGGAAAAACACATTTTAATCTCCTTTTAGAAGCACCACCATTTCTAAAATGCCATTCCTATCTCTATATGTTCCAGTAAAAGCAACTGGAAAGCTTATTTTGTGAATACGTTACTTTTACACAACCTGTTTGATTTGTTAATGCACGGAATTTAACAAACAATAAATGTGCATAAGTAAACCATGAAATGTGGATCATAGCTTCATATTAGTTACTAAAGGCTTTGTCATACATCAAACTATTATTATCGAAATACAGAATTAAAATCGCAAAAGTGCACTGCACGTATAGATGACATACTACAGGGTGATCATCTGCATCTTTCAGATGATGCCAGAGAGGGGTTAACAGATGTGCTATGCTTAGTGTTCATGGAGCAGAGAATCTTTCAGTGCTCGATATGGAGATTGACAGGTAGGGCTTTATACGTCATAAAAGCTTTGTCGTGTTTATTGGAAAGGCTGATCCTTAAGCAGATGTATGGAGCGATGTTCGGCCGTGCCAGGTTCTTCTGGTGAATGTGCCAGGAGTGCCCAGGTGTTTCATGACATGGACGAGTCTGCCGCAGGCTATAGGCTACTACACTCTGAATGACAATAAATGTCTTCCTCATAAACTGGCATTTTCCACCGAAGCGTTTCTTGTAGTGACAAATACCATTAATAATGAATACAATTTGCTTCATATTTCTTTGACCTTTCTTAACTTTAACAGATTAGCATTGTTTGTTATGCCTCCCCGGCATCATTATCTATCTTCCACAAAAAACCCAAAGCTATGTCTACCCTAAAATAGCTGGTATAAGCAGTAGAAGGCATAAACAAATTTAAGCAAAGGTCAGTGAGACAAAAAATGGTTGTATTTGCGGATTTGGTAATAGCAGGGATGAAACCGTTACAGACAAATCGAGAACAAAATTTTAAACCATGCATCTCACATGAACAAATTACCAAAAAGAACCTGTTTTATAAACCTGGTACCAGAGTATACCATATGACATGTACTAGGTGCTTTCTATCATGATATAAAAGTGCAATTGTTATAATGATATAACATTTTTATAACAAAGTTTCAAACAGAATCTTATTGACATTAAAGGGGTAGTTCAAGTGAAAAGTCATGAATCATTTACTCACCCTCATATCATTCCAAAACTGCATGACTTTCTTTCCTCTGCAGAATACAAAATAAGACATTTTGAAGAACATTGGTAACCAAACACACATTGACGTCATTGCCTTCCATTTTATGGACACAAAACCACTGAGACATTTCTCAAAATATCTTCTTTTGTGTTCCACATAAGAATCCGTCATAAACAGATTTTGAATGAAATGATAAATGCATGTTAACAGAATTCTTATTTTTGGGTGAACTATCCCTTTAAATGTCTAAGAGTTATGAAAGAAGGTGCAAGAAGGCTCGACACAAATCATGAAAACTTACAGAGTTGGTTTAGCGTCAACGTTACTGTAAGCACTTCTGATATCCACTAATTTGGATTCAGCAGTTACGGCTGACTCACTGGCTCTTTGACATGTTCTCGCCGTGCGTCCTATTTCTGTCAAATATTGTGGCGAACTTGTACGTTTTTTTCTCATTAATTCTTTGATGCCTGTGGTAGCTTTGCGGCTTTGATTTGTATTTCTAGTTTGCCTCCAACTGCAGAACACACATCCCAGCATACGTCTTGTTAGCAGGGTATTAAAGCTGAGCTGATAATCACATTATATCCCCATCTGTAATTAAGAGACAGTTTGTAGCTGCAGTATACATCCCAGTGTTAGTTTAAGAAGAGTAATGTATGTGTTTATGTGGGGAGTTAGACAGTGTTGCAACATCAAAAGCTCCTTTAAACGAAAATGATCAGAGATTTAGTTTATTCCTAAAGAAATGCAGTCAGGCAATGCAAACAGCCTCCATCTCGGAGATAATAAATTGTGTGATCTTGAAATCTCTCGTTCGGTTTGACTCGAGGTGTCTCTTTGTGGGAGGCTGAGATGTCAGAAGAAACTGTCTGGTGTCTTCTTTAAACTTTGATGTCTGCCGCATACGATTTTTACATTTCCATGCCTTGACTGAACACTCAGCTACCGTATATATATATATATACCATATATATATATATATATATATATATA